>NW_026600429.1:122500-125285 GCF_029448725.1 Salvelinus fontinalis | reverse complement strand
GACAGAGAAGAGAGAGAGAGAGAGAGAGAGAGAGAGAGGGGGGGAAAGAGAGAGAGAGAAAAAGAGACAGAGACAGAGACAGAGAGAGTAAAAAGTCAATGTTTTCCTCCTTGACATTTGAAATCTTTTCAGCATTCATCTCTATATGCTGTTGGGGCCCATTGCAGTATCATTATCTACTCATGGTCCCTATCCCAGTCAAACCTACCTATAGGGCCCTGGTCAAAACTAGTGCACTATATAGAGAATAGGGTACAGTTTGGTACTCAACCCATGTTATGATTATAACAGAATATAAAGTGCATACATGTTTTGGTATTTGCATGTGATCACTGCTGAAATTGAACTCACAACCTTTGTGCTGCTAACTAGCTTCATGCTCTTTCCAACTGAGACACATCGCTGTCAGGTTCATTTACTGGGAGAGGAGAGGAGAGGAGAGGAGAGGAGAGGAGAGGAGAGGAGAGGAGAGGAGAGGAGAGGAGAGGAGAGGAGAGGGGAGGAGAGGAGGCGAGGAGATGGGAGAGGAGAGGAGAGGAGAGGAGAGGAGAGGAGAGGAGAGGAGAGGAGAGGAGAGGAGAGGAGAGGGGTCTGGTGGGTTTGCTAATCATTAATGAACACAGTCAACAGCGTGGTGGGCAGCTGTGTGTGTGTGTGTGTGTGTGTGTGTGTGTGTGTGTGTGTGTGTGTGTGTGTGTGTGTGTGTGTGTGTGTGTGTGTGTGTGTGTGTGTGTGTGTGTGTGTGTGTGTGTGTGTGTGTGTGTGTGTGTGTATGTGTGTTTGTGTGTGTGTTTGTGTGTGTGTGTGCTGAAAGGGAAGTGAAGCGGGTCCTAATCCAAGCCAACAGGTTCCATCTGACATCACTGTCGGTATCAAGGACAGCCAGTGGACCTCAAGTTTACCCTGCCTGTGCCAACATCACGTAAACACACACACACACACACACACACACACACACACACACACACACACACACACACACACACACACACACACACACACACACACACACACACACACACACACACACACACACACACACACACACACACACACACACACACACACACAATCCCCTCATCAACTGGTCTACCGGTGCTCTCATGGGCTGGAGTTCGTTCTGCCACGACCAGCGTCTGAAGTGCTTCTACACCTGCATTTCCTAGGTTTGGCCTTTCTAGGGAGTTTTTCCTAGCCACCGTGCTTCTACACCTACATTGCTTGCTGTTTGGGGTTTCAGGCTGAGGGTTTCTGTACAGCACTTTGTGACATCAGCTGATGTAAGAAGGGCTTTATAAATACATTTGATTTAATTGAAGTAAGCAGGCAGTAACCTGCCCCGGGACGTCATCCTAGGGGCTCAGAGGATGCCCCCGGACCTCCTTTGTCCAGGGTGCAGCTGCGATGTTTCCTGGGGTTCGCCAACTTCTATTGCCGCTTCATCTGGGGATACAGCACACTGGCTTCCCCCCCTGTCACCACTCACTTCTCCCAAGGTCCCGTTCACATGGTCCCCTGCTGCTGACCGGGCGTTCCCGGGACCTCAAACACCGCTTCACCACAGCTCCCATCCTGGTTCATCCTGACCAATCGCGTCAGTTCGGAGGCAGATGCATCGGATGTAGGAGTGGGGGGCGTGTCCCAGCATTCTGTCCTGAAGCTACATCACTGCGCTTTCTCCTCCCATCGTCTCAATGTCACGGAGAAAAACTACAACGTGAAGATGGCGTTGGAGGAATGGCGGACACTGGCTGGAAGGGGCGGAACATCCGGTCATAGAATGGACCGACCACAACATCTGGAGTATCTCTGCAACGCCAAAAGCCTCAACTTCAGACAAGTTAGACGGGCCCTGCTGTTAGACGGGCCCCGCTGTTAGACGGGCCCCGCTGTTAGACGGGCCCCGCTGTTAGACGGGCCCCGCTATTAGACGGGCCCCGCTGTTAGACGGGCCCCGCTGTTAGACGGGCCCCGCTGTTAGACGGGCCCCGCTGTTAGACAGGCCCCGCTGTTAGACGGGCCCCGCTGTTAGACGGGCCCCGCTATTAGACGGGCCCCGCTGTTAGACGGGCCCCGCTATTAGACGGGCCCCGCTGTTAGACGGGCCCCGCTGTTAGACGGGCCCCGCTGTTAGACGGGCCCCGCTGTTAGACGGGCCCCGCTATTAGACGGGCCCCGCTGTTAGACGGGCCCCGCTGTTAGACGGGCCCCGCTATTAGACGGGCCCCGCTGTTAGACGGGCCCCGCTGTTAGACGGGCCCTGCTGTTAGACGGGCCCTGCTGTTAGACGGGCCCTGCTGTTCGATGGGCCCTGCTGTTAGACGGGCCCTGCTGTTAGACGGGCCCTGCTGTTAGACGGGCCCTGCTGTTAGACGGGCCCTGCTGTTAGACGGGCCCTGCTGTTTACAAGGTTCAACTTCTCCCTCTCATATCGGGCCGGGATTCAAGAATGTCAAGCCAGATGCATTGTCTTGCTGTTATAGCCCCAGGGCTATTACCTCGGAGCCCGAGACCATCCTTCCCAACGGCACTCAGCTGGGGAATAGGGAAACAGGTCCTATATCGACATAACCTGAAAGGCCGCTCCAAAAGGAAGATGCCACTGCTCCAAAACCGCCATAAAAAAAGCCAGACTACCGTTTGCAGCTGCACATTGGGACAAAGATAGTACTTTTTGGAGAAATGTCCTCTGGTCTGATGAAACAAAAATAGTAGAGCTGTTTGGCCATAATGACCATTGTTATGTTTGGAGGAAAAAGGGGGTGGCTTGCAAGCCGAAGAACAT
>NW_026600429.1:95000-117500 GCF_029448725.1 Salvelinus fontinalis | reverse complement strand
AAAAAGCGGTTCCTCAAAGGGTTATCGGATGGAGACAGCAGATGAACCCTTATTGGTTTTAAAGAGGAACTGTTTTCTCAGAGTGTAGGGAATAGGGCTCCGTTCCTGCATTTCCACAGGAAGTAGGGGGGGCTGAGGGAGCTGGATCCCCCCCCCCTGAAAAAAATAAAAGGAAAAAGGAATGTATGAACAAAAAGAAAAGCAGTTCGATACAGTCGCCAAAGATATAAATCCAACATCCGGCGATGAAAAGGGATTGGATGTTTACCGTGTTAGCTGGCTTTAGGACCACGCAATGAAAAGGGATTGGATGTTTACCGTGTTAGCTGGCTTTAGGACCATGCGATGAAAAGGGATTGGCTGTTTACCGTGTTAGCTGGCTTTAGGACCATGCGATGAAAAGGGATTGGATGTTTACCGTGTTAGCTGGCTTTAGGACCACGTGATGAAAAGGGATTGGCTGTTTACCGTGTTAGCTGGCTTTAGGACCATGCGATGAAAAGGGATTGGATGTTTACCGTGTTAGCTGGCTTTAGGACCACGCAATGAAAAGGGATTGGATGTTTACCGTGTTAGCTGGCTTTAGGAACACGCGATGAAAAGGGATTGGATGTTTACCGTGTTAGCTGGCTTTAGGACCATGCGATGAAAAGGGATTGGCTGTTTACCGTGTTAGCTGGCTTTAGGACCATGCGATGAAAAGGGATTGGATGTTTACCGTTTTAGCTGGCTTTAGGACCACGCGATGAAAAGGGATTGGATGTTTACCGTGTTAGCTGGCTTTAGGAACACGCGATGAAAAGGGATTGGCTGTTTACCGTGTTAGCTGGCTTTAGGACCATGCGATGAAAAGGGATTGGATGTTTACCGTGTTAGCTGGCTTTAGGACCACGCGATGAAAAGGCATTCAGTCCACAGAGCTCCACTATGTCTACCTGTAACGAGACACTGTCCATTCAGCCCACAGAGCTCCACTATGTCTACCTGTACTGATACACTGTCCATTCAGCCCACAGAGCTCCACTATGTCTACCTGTAACGAGACACTGTCCATTCAGCCCACAGAGCTCCACTTTGTCTACCTGTACTGAGACACTGTCCATTCAGCAGTAGTGAATCACGGGCACGGCCTTAGTGTGTAGATTTTTCTTCATTCCTTGGTCGTCTTTGTTTGTCTTTAATGTCGTCTTTGTCGATTGAATGCCTAAGTAATTTCTTTGATGTTTGCCTTTGATTTCAATGTGTAGGATTTCTCTGGCATAGTTCGCTTTGCAATCAGCTGTTGTATGATCTTCTTACTTTCACATTGACGTTGGTATTTGAAGTGGGCCTTGACAGTGTGTATTATCTATTTCATTAACGGTGGTATTTGAAGTGGGCCTTGACAGTGTGTATTATCTATTTCATTGACGTTGGTATTTGAAGTGGGCCTTGATAGTGTGTATTATAGATCTATTTCATTGACGGTGGATTTTGAAGTGGGCCTTGATAGTGAGTATTATAGATCTATTTCATTGGCGTTGGTATTTGAAGTGGGCCTTGATAGTGAGTATTATAGATCTATTTCATTGGCGTTGGTATTTGAAGTGGGCCTTGATAGTGAGTATTATAGATCTATTTCATTGGCGTTGGTATTTGAAGTGGGCCTTGATAGTGTGTATTTCACATCTATTTCATTGACGTTGGTATTTGAAGTGGGCATTGATGGATGGATGGTAAGTTGGTGGTTGAAGATATCCCTCTCGTGGTGTGGGGGCTGTGCTTTGGCAAAGTGGGCGGGGTTATATACTTCCTGTTTGGCCCTGTCCGGGGGTATCATCAGATGGGGCCACAGTGTCTCCTGACCCCTCCTGTCTCAGCCTCCAGTATTTATGCTGCAGTAGTTTATGTGTTGGGGGGCTACGGTCAGTTTGTTATATCTGGAGTACTTCTCCTGTCTTATCTGGTGTCCCGTGTGAATTTAAGTATGCTCTCTCTTTTCTCTCTTTCTCTCTTTCTTTCTCTCTCTCGGAGCACCTGAGCCCTAGGACCATGCCTCAGGACTACCTGGCCTGATGACTCCTTGCTGTCCCCAGTCGACCTGGTCGTGCTGCTGCTCCAGTTTCAACTGTTCTGCCTGCGGCTATGGAACCCTGACCTGTTCACAGGACGTGCAACCTGTCACAGACCTGCTGTTTTCAACTCTCTAGAGACAGCAGGAGCGGTAGAGATACTCTGAATGATCGGCTATGAAAAGCCAACTGACATTTACTCCTGAGGTGCTGACCTGTTGCACCCTCGACAACCACTGTGATTATTATTATTTGACCATGCTGGTCATTTATGAACATTTGAACATCTTGGCCATGTTCTGTTATAATCTCCACCCGACTGGCCACCCCTCATAGCCTGGTTCCTCTCTAGGTTTCTTCCTAGGTTTTGGCCTTTCTAGGGAGTTTTTCCTAGCCACCCTGCTTCTACACCTGCATTGCTTGCTGTTTGGGGTTTTAGACTGGGTTTTTGTACAGCACTTTGAGATATCAGCTGATGTAAGAAGGGCTATATAAATACATTTGATTTGATTCCTGTGCCACCCCCAAACTACTTCCTGTGCCACCCCAAACTACTTCCTGTGCCACCCCCAAACTACTTCCTGTGCCACCCCCAAACTACTTCCTGTGCCACCCCAAACTACTTCCTGTGCCACCCCCAAACTACATCTTGCTCCACCCCCAAACTACTTCCTGTGCCAACTCCAAACTACTTCCGGTGCCACCCCCAAACTACTTCCTGTGCCACCCCAAACTACTTCCTGTGCCACCCCAAAACTACTTCCTGTGCCACCCCAACTACTTCCTGTGCCACCCCCAAACTACATCTTGCTCCACCCCCAAACTACTTCCTGTGCCACCCCCAAACTACTTCCTGTGCCACCCCAAACTACTTCCTGTGCCACCCCCAAACTACATCTTGCTCCACCCCCAAACTACGTCCTGTGCCAACTCCAAACTACTTCCTGTGCCACCCCCAAACTACTTCCTGTGCCAACTCCAAACTACTTCCTGCGCCACACCCAAACTACTTCCTGCACCACCCCCCAAACTACTTCCTGCTCCACCGTTAAAACTACTTCCTGCGGCTATGCATTCCTGACGCATCTCAGAGATGAAGTATAGAGAGAGAAGCAACTGACAGCGTGCTAACTTTAATACTAATGTACTGTATGGCGTAATACTAATGTACTGTATGGATTATTACTAATGTACTGTATGGCGTAATACTAATGTACTGTACGACTTAATACTAATGTACTTTATGGCTTAATACCAATGTACTGTACGGCTTAATACTAATGTACTGTATGGCTTAATACTAATGTACTGTATGGCTTAATACTAATGTACTGTACGGCTTTATACTAATGTACTGTATGGCTTAATACTAATGTACTGTATGGCTTAATACTAATGTACTGTATGGCTTAATACCAATGTACTGTATGGCTTAATACTAATGTACTGTATGGCTTAATACCAATGTACTGTATGGCTTAATACTAATGTACTGTATGGCTTAATACTAATGTACTGTATGGCGTAATACTAATGTACTGTATGGCTTAATACTAATGTACTGTATGGCTTAATACTAATGTACTGTAGGGCTTAATACTAATGTACTGTATGGCTTAATACTAATGTACTGTATGGCTTAATACTAATGTACTGTATGGCTTAATACTAATGTACTGTATGGCTTAATACTAATGTACTGTATGGCGTAATACTAATGTACTGTATGGCTTTATACTAATGTACTGTTTGGCTTAATACTAATGTACTGTATGGCTTAATACTAATGTACTGTATGGCGTAATACTAATGTACTGTATGGCTTAATACTAATGTACTGTATGGCTTAATACTAATGTACTGTACGGCTTAATACTAATGTACTGTATGGCTTTATACTAATGTACTGTTTGGCTTAATACTAATGTACTGTTTGGCTTAATACTAATGTACTGTATGGCTTAATACTAATGTATTGTATGGCTTTATACTAATGTACTGTATGGCTTTATACTAATGTACTGTATGGCTTAATACTAATGTACTGTATGGCTTTATACTAATGTACTGTATGGCTTTATACTAATGTACTGTATGGCTTAATACTAATGTATAGTATGACTTAATACTAATGTATTTTATGGCTTAATACTAATGTACTGTATGGCTTTATACTAATGTACTGTATGGCTTTATACTAATGTACTGTATGGCTTTATACTAATGTACTGTATGGCTTAATACTAATGTACTGTATGGCTTAACTTTACATTACTGTTGGGCTGGTTGGAGGTACAGTGTATGTGGAAAGTATTCAGACCCCTTGACTTTTTCCAGATTTTGTTACATTACAGCCTTTTCTAAAATTGATTAAATTGCTTTATCCCCCCTCATCAATCTATACACAATTTCCCAAAATGACAAAGCAGATTTCTTTGCAAATGTTTAAAAAACTACTGAAAAATTACATTCACATAAGTATTCAGACTCTTTACTCAGTACTTTGTTAAAGCACCTTTGGCAGCGGTTACAGCCTAGAGTCTTCTTGGGTATGATGCTTGGCATCATCTTGGGTACAAGCTTGGCACACCTGTATTTGGGGAGTTTCTCCCTTTCTTCACCGCAGATCCTCTCAAGATCTGTCAGGTAGGATGGAGAGCGTCTCTCCAGAGATGTTCGATCGGGTTAAAGTCCGGTCTCTGGCAGGGCCACTCAAGGACATTCAGAGACATGTCCCGAAGCCACTACTGCATTGTTTTGGCTGTGTGCTTAGGGTCGTTGTCCTTTTGGAAGGTGAACCTTCGTCCCAGTCTGAGTTCCTCAGTGCTCTAGAGCAGGTTTTCATCAAGGATCTTTCTCTTCTTTGCTCCGTTCATCTTTCCCTCGATCCTGACTAGTCTCCCAGTCCCTGCCACTGAAAAACATCCCCACAGTATGATGCTGCCATCACCATG
Organism: Salvelinus fontinalis; assembly: GCF_029448725.1. Classification (NCBI taxonomy): domain Eukaryota; kingdom Metazoa; phylum Chordata; class Actinopteri; order Salmoniformes; family Salmonidae; genus Salvelinus; species Salvelinus fontinalis. The sequence goes on along the minus strand of NW_026600429.1, from coordinate 112,495 downwards.
CTTCACTGTATGGATGGTGACAGGTTTCCTCCTGACGTCACGCTTGGCATTCAAGCCAAAGAGTTCAATCTTTGTTTTATCAGAGCAGATAATCTTGTTTCTCATGGCCTGAGATTCTTTAGGTGCCTTTTGCAAACTCCAAGCAGGCTGTCATGTGCTTTTTACTGAGGAGTGACTTCCATCTGGCCACATCACCATAAAGGCCTAATTGGTGGAGAGATAGTTGTCCTTCTGGAAGGTTCTTCCATCTCCACAGAGAAACTCTAGAGCTCTGTCAGAGTGGCAAGAGTGGTCACCTCCCTGACCAAGACACTTCTCCCCTGATTGGTCAGTTTGGCCGGGCGGCAAGCTCTAGGTAGAATCTCGGTGGTTCCAAACGCATTCCATCTAAGAATGATGGAGGCCACTGTGTTCTTGCGGACCTTCAATGCTGTAGATTTGTTTTGGCACCTGTCCCCACATCTGCGCCTCGACAAAATCCTGTCTCGTAGCTCAAACCTCATGGCTTGGTTTTTTGCTCTGATATGCACTGTCAGCTGTGGGACCTTATATAGACAGGTGTGTGCCTTTCCAAATCATGTCCAATCATTTGAATTTACCACAGGTGGACTCTAATCAAGTTGTAGAAACATCTCAAGGATGATCAATGGAAACAGGATGCACCTGAGCTCAATTTCAAGTCTCATAGTAAAGGGTCTGAATACTTATGTAAATAAGGTATTTCTGTTTAGTTTTTTTTTTATATATATATTAATTTGCAAACATTTCTAAAAACCTGTTTTCCCTTTGTCATTATGGGATATTGTGTTTAAATCGATGATGAAAATGTTTTATGTAATTCAATTTAGAATAAGGTGTGTAAAAGTAACAAAATGTGAAAAAAGTCAAAAGAGGTCTGAATACATTCCAAAGGCTCTGTCTTTACTTCCAGTTTAAACCTTGGGATGATCTTACTGTTGGTTTCAGGCGGGAGGTACTGTATGTGTTACCTAAACTTCAAACGTTATACCGCCACAACTTCAGGCAAAGAAGTAGCAAGCAGGAAGTAGGAAGCAGGAAGCAGGAAGTAGAAAGCAGGAAGTAGGAAGTAGGAAGTGTAGAAATGCTGCTGCTTCACGCGAACATCAACTTTGACTCAAGGTAAAGCAGCTGTGTTTCCTTTACGTATCCAACGACGTGTGAGAGAGAGAGAAAGAGAGAATTTGTGACATTTCTTTTCAGAAAGAAATTCGTATTCTCGATTCCTAGTTGTTACTTCATGAGTTGCATATTAAAAAGGCATATTCCAGCCGAGTTGGTAATTGATCGTAGGGTAAAAGTAATTTACATGTCGATATTCTCTTTTGACTCGGTACAAACTACAGCAGACAGGCATCAGACCACGTTTCATCCTCCTAGACACCTTTTAAATGTTAATCTAGAAGCCCACTTTGAAGATGAGGTTTCCAGGTAAAACCAGGGCCCAGTGTTCCCTACGTATGTGCACTACATTTGACCAGGACCTATAGGGACACCCATTGGGATCTGGTCAAAAGTAGTGCACTCTATATATGTAGAAGGGTGTCATTTGGGACGCAGACTACCTCCACAGATGTAATAAATAAGATGCAGGAACTTTTCTTTGAACAGCGTCCAAGACCAATACTGCCTTTAAAAGGAACTCTTTTTCTACCCAAGACCAATACTGGCTTTAAAGGAAGACTCTCGCTTTCATGTTCAAACCTTGTGACAAAAAGGCCATTGGCCTCAGTGTCCATTATGGATAAGGTTGTGACAAAAAGGCCATGGCCTCAGTGTCCATTATAGATAAGGATATGACAGAAAGGCCATGGCCTCAGTGTCCATTATAGATAAGGATATGACAGAAAGGCCATTGGCCTCAGTGTCCATTATAGATAAGGATATGACAGAAAGGCCATTGGCCTCAGTGTCCATTATAGATAAGGGTATGACAGAAAGGCCATGGCCTCAGTGTCCATTATAGATAAGGATATGACAAAAAGGCCATTGTCCTCAGCGTCCATTATAGATAAGGATATGACAATATTTCATCAACAAAGTAAAGGCCGATATCTTCCTGAGTAGAAAGAAACGGTTGACTTCTTCGGCGAGTTGACTTGAAACCTTGAATACCCGTGATTAAAATAAATACAAAATAAAAAGTGTTGACAGCTTATGCAATATATAAACTTACTTTTGACCTGGACTACAGTTTTAAAAAGTCAACGACTAACCAAGAACAGTTAATATTGTTTAGTAGTTGGGCGGCTCGCAGCGTCCCCGCTCACAGTAACAAAGCACATCAATGTGTCTGACCTCGCCGTGTGTTTCCTAAGGAACTCATCGGAGAGAACTAGACGGACAATGGCATTCGTTCTATTTCATCGGCGCTCTCTTCTTGAAAGGGTTACGGAACTCATTCCCCAAAAGAAATTCATATCCTACAGCCACTCCAAGGCTCTCGCTCAACTACCAACGTCAAACAAGCAAGGTGAACTTTATTTTTTTATTTTTTTTATTGAGATGGTTGAGCAGAATGAACTTCTATGCTGCTCTCGTCTGTAAGGGCTGTGGAACTCATGCAGTTACCCATTTGACGCCCTACAGCCTCTCCAAGGTCGATGCTCAACAACTATCAATGTCTGTCAGTCGGTTGAACGGTGCTTTGTTGAAATGCATTGGTTGAGCTGTGGGCTGAGAAGTGACTGCAGAGTGTCTCTACTCCTCATTGGTTGAGCTGTGGGCTGAGAAGTGACTGCAGAATGTCTCTACTCCTCATTGGTTGAGAAGTTACTGCAGAGTGTCTCTGCTCCTCATTGGTTGAGCTGTGTGCTGAGAAGTGACTGCAGAGTGTCTCTACTCCTCATTGGTTGAGCTGTGTGCTGAGAAGTGACTGCAGAGTGTCTCTACTCCTCATTGGTTGAGCTGTGTACTGAGAAGTGACTGCAGAGTGTCTCTACTCCTCATTGGTTGAGCTGTGTGCTGAGAAGTGACTGCAGAGTGTCTCTACTCCTCATTGGTTGAGCTGTGTACTGAGAAGTGACTGCAGAGTGTCTCTACTCCTCATTGGTTGAGCTGTGGGCTGAGAAGTGACTGCATAATGTCTCTACTCCTCATTGGTTGAGCTGTGGGCTGAGAAGTGACTGCATAATGTCTCTACTCCTCATTGGTTGAGCTGTGTATTGAGAAGTGACTGCAGAGTGTCTCTACTCCTCATTGGTTGAGAAGTGACTGCAGAGTGTCTCTACTCCTCATTGGTTGAGAAGTGACTGCAGAGTGTCTCTACTCCTCATTGGTTGAGCTGTGGGATGAGAAGTGACTGCAGATTGTCTCTACTCCTCATTGGTTGAGCTGTGTACTGAGAAGTCACTGCATAATGTCTCTACTCCTCATTGGTTGAGCTGTGTACTGAGAAGTTACTGCAGTGTCTCTACTCCTCATTGGTTGAGAAGTGACTGCAGAGTGTCTCTACTCCTCATTGGTTGAGCTGTGTACTGAGAAGTCACTGCATAATGTCTCTACTCCTCATTGGTTGAGCTGTGTACTGAGAAGTTATTTCATAATGTCTCTACTCCTCATTGGTTGAGCTGTGGGCTGAGAAGTGACTCCTCGGTGGACTTACATCACAGAACAAGAATGAGATTCAATTATTTATTTTTATGTCCCCATTCAGTTCAGGATCATAGCAATGGACAATGTTAGCACAGGACCCACTGCACCCATGGCGTTCGGTTGAACTGAACAGCAGTGGTTGTCCTGTAATGATAGCGCTGTGAACACGTCAGCCGTTTTTACCGTCAGTAACGGACTTGACGACACAAGGATCACGAAACGACAGCATGCCCTGCCTTCCATATAGGTTCACACAATACAAGCGGGTTAAAGAACTTTCCCATCATATAATTGCTGAACATTTTCGGGGTGGTGGTGGTGGGGGGGGGGGGGGGGGGGGGGGGCAGGGGGCGGGGGGATGCTGATATTGATTTACTCTCGTGTGGCTACTCCATAAATTATATTTATTCACCTTAATTTCATTCTCTTTTTATCAGCGAGAGACAGATGCTTTATTAGTTATTCAATCTATCTGTAATTTCCATTCCGAGACGATCCTGTCAGGTGAAGACGGATGGCCTACTCAGCTTCAAGATAGTCTGTCCTTACGCTAATCGTCAAGGACCTTGTTCTCAAAGGTGAAACTTTTAGTGAGGCCAGTAGCTGCTACTGTTGTAGGTCGTGTGTGTGTGTGTAGTGAGGTGAGTACTGGCGGCAGACAAGTCAGGCGCAGGAGAGCGGAAAAAACTGATTTACAACGGGTGTCGTTTAATAACCATGAAACCGCCGTCAACAGAACTATACAATAAATGGGTCAAACAGAACCCGGTAAATACCAGCATACCGTTTCATAAGGACTACAAGAAACAATCACCGACAAGGACATGAGGGGGGGGGGGGGGGGGGGCCAGAGGGTTAAATACACAGCATGTAATTGATGGGATTGGAACCAGGTGTGAAGGAAGACAAGACAAAACCAAAGGAAAATGAAAAGAGGATCAGCGATGGCTAGAAGGTCGGTGACGTCGACCTGCCCGAACGCCGCCCGAACAAGGAGAGGGACAGACTTCGACCGCCGAACGCCGCCCCAACAAGGAGAGGGACCGACTTCGGCGGAAGTCGTGACAATGTAACTGTCCTTACGGTAGTCATCAAGGAGCTTGTTCTCAAACGAGTAACTTTACTACGCCAGTAACTGCTACTGTGGAAGGTTATGTAACTCATGTAGGGCTGGTTTCCCAGACACAGATTAAACCTAGTTCTGGACTGAAAGACATGTTCAGTGGACTTTGTTAATTAAAAGTGCTTCTTTGTCCAGGACTAGACTTAAATCTGGGTCTGGGAAACTAGCCTGGACTGTGGACTGTTTAATTAAACTAAGACGGACCAGTTTGTTCGGAAACACAGAAACAATGTAATGATACCCAGATGTAAGTTATTGTTATGACAGGAAGAAGCAGAAGAAGAAGCATAAGAAAAAGAAGCATTAGAAGAAGAAGAAGTAGAAGAAGAAGCATAATAATAACAATAATAATAAGAAGAAGAATACTTTATTGTCCATTATCTTGCAGAGAACAGAACTGTGTGTTTTTGCTCATAACCCATCAAACTCATTTCACCCACAACCCAGCTGTATAATTGTTCCCATTCCTAAAACGGACTATAAACCACCTATACAGTACAAAGTGTTGTGTGTAATGACAATGACAACATAAACAGTATAATACGTATGAAACTGTTCAAGACGCTGCACCTTGATGCTCTAACTGTGACTGGACAGGGGATGGATTAGTCATAGAGTTAGGAGAAAGAGGAGAGACGAGGAGGAGGGGGATGAGGAGGAGAGATAGGGAGGAGGAGGAGAAAGAGGAGAAACAGGGAAGAGGAGGAGAAAGAGGAAAGACAGGGAGGAGGAGAAAGAGGAGAGACGAGGAGGAGGAGAAAGAGGAGAGACAGGGAGGAGGAGAAAGAGGAGAGATAGGGAGGAGGAGGAGGAGGAGGAGGAGGAGAGATAGGGATGAGGAGGAGAAAGAGGAGAGACAGGGAGGAGAAGGAGAAAGAGGAGAGACAGGGAGGAGGAAAAAGAGGAGAGACAGGGAGGAGGAGGAGAAGATGAGAGACAGGGAGGAGGAGGAGAAAGAGGAGAGATAGGGAGGAGGAGAAAGAGGAGAGACAGGGAGGAGGAGGAGAAAGAGGAGAGACAGGGAGGAGGAGGAGGAGGAGGAGAAGAGGAGAGACAGGGAGGAGGAGAAAGAGATAGGGAGGAGGAGGAGAAAGAGGAGAGACAGGGAGGAGGAGGAGAAAGAGGAGAGACAGGGAGGAGGAGGAGAAAGAGGAGAGACAGGGAGGAGGAGGAGAAAGAGGAGAGACAGGGAGGAGGAGGAGAAAGAGGAGAGATATGGAGGAGGCGGAGAAAGAGGAGAGACTGAAGAGGAGAAAGAGGAGAGACAGGGAGGAGGAGGAGGAGAAAGAGGAGAGACAAGGAGGAGGAGGAGGAGAAAGAAGAGAGACAGGGAGGAGGAGGAGAAAGAGGAGAGATAGGGAGGAGGAGAAAGAGAGAGACAAGTCCTCAGTCTCTCTCTCTCTCTCTCGCTTTCTCTCCCTCTAGTTTTCAGACGTGTTTTTTTTATTAAAGCTAAATAATGGTTTGGTTTCATTTTTTATCTCCTAGCCCCCCTTCGTCTTCTAAAGTATTCACAGTGGGGTGGATGGAAGCAGCAGTGGTTCCTATTTGGGAGATACTTTTGAAGTCAGCTGTGTTGAATAGTAATGTTAAATTACCCCATAATGTAATCCCTTCTTGACTGTCTCTCTCCTCCAGTGAGAGTCAATGTCATCAATAACAGAGCTATTACTCCTTATTACTGCAGACACAGGGCCCTGAAAGAGATAACTACACTCTGGATGTCTCCCAAATCACACCCCATTCCCTCTCTAGTGCACTACTTTTAACCAGAGCCCTATGGCACCCTGTTCCCTATATAGTGCACTACTTTAGACCAGAGCCCTATAGAACCCAGTTCCCTACCCAGGGCACTACTTTTAACCAGAGCCCTATGGCACCCTATTCCCTGTATAGTGCACTACTTTTAACCAGAGCCCTATGGCACCCTATTCCCTCTCTAGTGCACTACTCCTGACCAGAACCCAAAGGCTCCCTATTCCCTCTCTAGTGCACTACTCCTGACCAGAACCCAAAGGCTCCCTATTCCCTCTCTAGTGCACTACTCCTGACCAGAACACAAATGGCACCCTATTCCCTCTCTAGTGCACCCTATTCCCTCTCTGGTGCACTACCTGTAACCAGAACCCATATGGCACCCTATTCCCTCTCTAGTGCACCCTATTCCCTCTCTAGTGCACCCTATTCCCTCTCTGGTGCACTACCTGTAACCAGAACCCATATGGCACCCTATTCCCTCTCTAGTGCACCCTATTCCCTCTCTAGTGCACCCTATTCCCTCTCTAGTGCACTACTCCTGAACCAGAACCCAATGGCACCCTATTCCCTCTCTAGTGCACCCTATTCCCTCTCTAGTGCACCCTATTCCCTCTCTAGTGCACTACTCCTGACCAGAACCCATAGGGAATAGGGTTTCATTTACAACGCGGTCCAGAAGATCATCCAGGCAGCTGGAGGTCTTGACTCGCTCTCTTCAAGGTCACCCACAGTTCGGCCATCTTTATCTTTCATTTATTGTGTATTTTTTATATTTTTTTGCTCCAATGGCCTCCATCTCAGGTTCCAAGTGAGGGTGATGCGCTCCAATTGACAAGGCCGTATTCCCAGAATGCAGCATGACTGTCGCCACTCAGCAGGAACAGAGAATCAATCATCAGCTGTGTCGAGGTGAAAGGTGCCCACAGGACCAGCCCGCCACACTGACACACACACACACACACACACACACACACACACACACACACACACACACACACACACACACACACACACACACACACACACACACACACACACACACACACACACACACACACACACACCCGAGACATACGCACGCAGACACACACACACGCACGCAGACACACACACCGACACACACACCGAGACATACGCACGCAGACACACACACCGACACGCGTACATACACACCGACACGCATACACACACACACACACACACCAAGCTACGCACTCACACACACACCGAGACATATACACTCACACCGAGACATACGCACGCAGACACACCCACTGAGACATACGCACACAGACACACACACCGACACGCGTACACACACCAAGCTACACACTCATACACACTCACACCAAGACATACGCATGCAGACACACACACACCGACACGCGTACACACACACACACCAAGCTACACACTCAGACACACATGGGTGAAAGGCTCGCCAGCCGACCGTAGAGAGGTGACTAATACTGGCTAGAAACTACCACCGTGGTAATACTGCAAACTGAGGTACCTCTGTGGGGCTAAACACACACACACACACACACACACACACACACACACACACACACACACACACACACACACACACACACACACACACACACACACACACACACACACACACACACACACACACACACACACACACACACACACACAACACAGGTTCACTGAGGATTTCCAGAGGGCATACATGGATGCAGTGAATCACACAGAGCCATGTACGCAACACTCCAACAGCCGTAGGGGACGTCTGTACGCAACACTCCAACAGCCGTAGGGGACGTCTGTACTCAACACTCCAACAGCCGTAGGGGACGTCTGTACGCAACACTCCAACAGCCGTAGGGGACGTCTGTACGCAACACTCCAACAGCCGTAGGGGACGGCTGTACTCAACACTCCAACAGCCGTAGGGGACGTCTGTACTCAACACTCCAACAGCCGTAGGAGACGGCTGTACTCAACACTCCAACAGCCGTAGGGGACGTCTGTACTCAACACTCCAACAGCCGTAGGAGACGGCTGTACTCAACACTCCAACAGCCGTAGGGGACGTCTGTACTCAACACTCCAACAGCCGTAGGGGACGTCTGTACTCAACACTCCAACAGCCGTAGGGGACGGCTGTACTCAACACTCCAACAGCCGTAGGGGACGTCTGTACGCAACACTCCAACAGCCTGTAGAGGACGTCTGTACTCAACACTCCAACAGCCGTAGGAGACGGCTGTACTCAACACTCCAACAGCCGTAGGGGACGTCTGTACTCAACACTCCAACAGCCGTAGGGGACGTCTGTACGCAACACTCCAACAGCCGTAGGGGACGTCTGTACTCAACACTCCAACAGCCGTAGGGGACGGCTGTACTCAACACTCCAACAGCCGTAGGGGACGGCTGTACGCAACACTCCAACAGCCTGTAGGGGACGTCTGTACGCAACACTCCAACAGCCGTAGAGGACGTCTGTACGCAACACTCCAACAGCCGTAGGAGACGGCTGTACTCAACACTCCAACAGCCGTAGGGGACGGCTGTACTCAACACTCCAACAGCCTGTAGAGGACGGCTTTACGCAACACTCCAACAGCCGTAGGGGACGGCTGTACTCAACACTCCAACAGCCGTAGGGGACGTCTGTACTCAACACTCCAACAGCCGTAGGGGACGTCTGTACGCAACACTCCAACAGCCGTAGGAGACGGCTGTACTCAACACTCCAACAGCCGTAGAGGACGGCTGTACTCAACACTCCAACAGCCGTAGGGGACGGCTGACGTTTTATGGACTCTTTAAACCAACCGTGTTATTTTTTCTTTTTTTCTTCTTCGCATCGTTTGTAACTTATTTTGTAACATAACGTTGCTACTACAACTTCTGGACATCAGAACAGCGATTACTCACCTTGAACTTGGACGAAAAATATCTCTAGACTCCCGACAAGGCCCTCATCCCCGACATTCGCAGGAGAAAAAGATAGGAGATGTCGCGGAAGGAGATCGGGGTGTCTTGTAGGGATCCGGCGACGAGTGACTAATCTGCCTTTGCCATCGGCACTATTGGCCAACGTACAATCGCTGGATAATAAAATGAACAAACTACAAGTATATATGCTTGAAAAACTGTAATATCTTATGTTTCATAGAGTCATGGCTGAACGACAGCATGAATAACATACAGCTGGTGGGTTATACTCTGTACCGGCAGGTTAGAACAGAAGCCTCTGGTAAGACAAGGGGTGGCAGATTATACTCTGTATCGGCAGGATAGAACAGAAGCCTCTGGTAAGACAAGGGGTGGCAGGTTATACACTGTATCGGCAGGATAGAACAGAAGCCTCTGGTAAGACAAGGGGTGGCAGGTTATACTCTGTATCGGCAGGATAGAACAGACACCTCTGGTAAGACAAGGGGTGGCAGGTTATACACTGTATCGGCAGGATAGAACAGAAGCCTCTGGTAAGACAAGGGGTGGCAGGTTATACTCTGTACCGGCAGGATAGAACAGACACCTCTGGTAAGACAAGGGGTGGCAGGTTATACACTGTATCGGCAGGATAGAACAGCAGCCTCTGGTAAGACAAGGGGTGGCAGGTTATACTCTGTACCGGCAGGATAGAACAGACACCTCTGGTAAGACAAGGGGTGGCAGGTTATACACTGTATCGGCAGGATAGAACAGCAGCCTCTGGTAAGACAAGGGGTGACGGTCTATGTATATTTGTAAACAACAGCTGGTGCACAATATCTAAGGAAGTCTCCAGGTTTTGCTCGCCTGTAGTAGAGTTTCTCATGATAAGCTGTAGACCACACTATCTACCAAGAGACTTTACATCTATATTCATCGTAGCTGTCTACATACCACCACAGATCAATGCTGGCACTAAGACCGCACTCAATGAGCTTTATACGGCCATAAGCAAACAGGAAAACGCTTATCTAGAGGTGGCACTCCTAGTGGCCGGAGACTTCAATGCAGGCACAATTAAATCTGTTTTACCTCAATTCTACCAGCATGTTAAATGTGCAACTGGTTCAAAAGGTTCTACAGCTGCACCATCGAGAGCATCCCAACAGGTTGCATCACAGCGAGGTATGGCAGCTGCTCGTCCTCCAACCGCAAGGCACTACAGAGTGTAGTGCGTACGGCCCAGTACATCACTGGGGCCAAGCTTCCTGCCATCCAGGACCTCTATACCAGGCGGTGCAGTTAAAAGGCCCTGAAAATTGTCAAAGACTCCAGCCACCCTAGTCATAGACTGTTCTTTATGAAAGCCTACTCCAGAGCGCTCACGACCTCAGACTGGGGCGAAGGTTCACCTTCCAACAGGAAAATGACCCTCAGCACACAGCCAAGACAACGCAGGAGTGGCTTCGGGAGAAAAACCTGAATGTCCTTGAGTGGCCCAGGCAGAGCTCAGACTTAAACTGGATCGAACATCTCTGGAGAAACCTGAAAACAGCTGTGCAGAAAATCTCCCCAACCAGCCTGACAGAGCTTGAGAGGATCTGCAAAGAAGAATGGAAAAAACTCCCCAAATTCAGGTGTGCCAAGCTTGTAGTGTCATACCCAAGAAGACTCAAGGCTGTAATTGCTGCCAAAGGTGCTTCAACAAGGTACAGAGTAAAGGGTCTGAAAACTTATTTAAATGTGAAATGTAAAATTATTTTATTTCATGAAATAGATAACATTTCTAAAAACTGTTTTTGATTTGTCATTGTGGGGTATTGTGATGTCATTATAGGGTATTGTGATGTCATTGTGGGGTATTGTGATGTCATTTCGGGGAGATTGATGAGGAGAAAAACTTCTTTAAACATATTTAGAACTGTAACCTAATGAAATGTGGCAAAAAGGTGGCTGAAAACTTTTCGCAAAACACTGCATACTGGAAAGGGACAAACATGTACTTATCCATTGTTATACAATGTTCTGTTGGCGTGACCTCATACGGAAACATCATGAGTGAGACTGAGGATACCAATTTCATTGGTGTCCACCAAGGACTAGCTGTTCCTATAACAACATACCTGGCTGTGACTAGCTGTTCCTATAGCAACATACCTGGCTGTGACTAGCTGTTCCTATAGCAACATACCTGGCTGTGACTAGCTGTTCCTATAGCAACATACCTGGCTGTGACTAGCTGTTCCTATAGCAACATACCTGGCTGTGACTAGCTGTTCCTATAGCAACATACCTGGCTGTGACTAACTGTTCCTATAACAACATACCTGGCTGTGACTAGCTGTTGCTATAGCAACAGACGTGGCTGTGACTAGCTGTTCCTATAACAACATACCTGGCTGTGACTAGCTGTTCCTATAGCAACAGACATGGCTGTGACTAGCTGTTCCTATAGCAACATACCTGGCCGTGACTAGCTGTTCCTATAACAACATACCTGGCTGTGACTAGCTGTTCCTATAGCAACATACCTGGCTGTGACTAGCTGTTCCTATAACAACATACCTGGCTGTGACTAGCTGTTCCTATAGCAACATACCTGGCTTTGACTAGCTGTTCCTATAACAACATACCTGGCTGTGACTAGCTGTTCCTATAACAACATACCTGGCTGTGACTAGCTGTTCCTATAGCAACATACCGGGCTGTGACTAGCTGTTCCTATAACAACATACCTGGCTGTGACTAGTTTTTCCTATAACTACATACCTGGCTGTGACTAGCTGTTGCTATAGCAACAGACGTGGCTGTGACTAGCTGTTCCTATAACAACATACCTGGCTGTGACTAGCTGTTGCTATAGCAACAGACGTGGCTGTGACTAGCTGTTCCTATAACAACATACCTGGCTGTGACTAGCTGTTCCTATAGCAACAGACATGGCTGTGACTAGCTGTTCCTATAGCAACATACCTGGCTGTGACTAGCTGTTCCTATAGCAACATACCTGGCTGTGACTAGCTGTTCCTATAGCAACATACCTGGCTGTGACTAGCTGTTCCTATAACAACATACCTGGCTGTGACTAGCTGTTCCTATAGCAACATACCTGGCTGTGTAAAGAAAAACAGTGTTTGTTGTTTGATGTAACGTCTTAGTTATAATATCATAATAATGACATCTTAGTTATAGTATTTCAAACAGATGTCGTAGTTTCACAGCTTTAATTTAAAAGGTTCATATAAAAACACGGTTGTATTGAAATACACCCCTTTTGTTGATCCAACAGCACAAATGTGTTAATGTCTTAAACTATGTCGGTGGGGGTTGAGGACAATACAACTCTACCTCCAAAACACACACAACAGCAGTATTCTGTTCGGACTTAATAAAGACAGCAAAACACCTATATACACCAATACACCTATATACTCCAATACACCTATATACACCAATACACCTATATACACCTATACACCTATATACACCAATACACCTATATACACAGATACACCAATACACCTATATACACCAATACACCTATATACACCAAAACACCTATATACACCAATACACCTATATACACCAATACACCTATATACACCAATACACCTATATACACCAATACACCTATATACACCAATACACCTATATACACCAATACACATATATACACCAATACACCTATATACACCAATACACTTATATACAGCAATACACCTATATACACCAATACACCAATACACCTATATACACCAATACACCTATATACACCAATACACCTATACACACCAATACACCTATATACACCAATACACCAACACACCTATATACACCAATACACTTACAAACACCAATACACCTATATACACCAATACACCTATATACACCAATACACCAATACACCTATATACACCAATACACCTATATACACCAATACACCTATATACACCAATACACCAATACACCTATATACACCAATACACCTATATACACCAATACACCTATATACACCAATACACCTATATACACCAATACACCTATATACACCAATACACCTATATACACCAATACACCTATATACACCAATACACCTATATACACCAATACACCTATATACACCTATATACGCCAATACACCTATATACACCAATACACCAATATACACCAATACACCTATATACACCTATATACACCAATACACATATATACACCAATACACCTATATACACCAATACACCTATATACACCAATACACCTATATACACCAATACACCTATATACACCTATATACACCAATACACATATATACACCAATACACCTATATACACCAATACACATATATACGCCAATACACCTATATACACCAATACACCAATATACACCAATACACCTATATACACCTATATACACCAATACACCAATATACACCAATACACCTATATACACCAGTAAACCTATATACACATATATACACCAATACACCTATATACACCAATACACCAATATACACCAATACACCTATATACACCTATATACACCAATACACATATATACACCAATACACCTATATACACCAATACACCTATATACACCAGTAAACCTATATACACATATATACACCAATACACCTATATACACCTATATACACCAATACACCAATATACACCAATACACCTATATACACCTATATACACCAATACACCTATATACACCAATACACCTATATACACCAATACACCAATATACACCAATACACCTATATACACCTATATACACCAATACACATATATACACCAATACACCTATATACACCAATACACCTATATACACCAGTACACCTATATACACATATATACACCAGTACACCTATATACACATATATACACCAATACACCTATATACACCTATATACACCAATACACCAATATACACCAATACACCTATATACACCTATATACACCAATACACCAATACACCTATATACACCTATATACACCAATACACCAATACACCAATACACCTATATACACCAATACACCTATATACACCAATACACCTATATACACCTATATACACCAATACACCTATATACACCAATACACCTATATACAACAATACACCTATATACACCTATATACACCAATACACATATATACACCAATACACCTATATACACCTATATACACCTATATACACCTATATACACCAATACACATATATACACCAATACACCTATATACACCTATATACACCAATACACCTATATACACCAATACACATATATACACCAATACACATATATACACCAATACACCTATATACACCAATACACCAATACACCAATACACCTATATACACCAATACACCTATATACACCAATACACCTATATACACCTATATACACCAATACACCTATATACACCAATACACCTATATACAACAATACACCTATATACACCTATATACACCAATACACATATATACACCAATACACCTATATACACCAATACACCAATACACCTATATACACCAATACACCTATATACACCAATACACCTATATACACCAATACACCAATACACCTATATACAACAATACACCTATATACACCTATATACACCAATACACATATATACACCAATACACCTATATACACCAATACACCAATACACCTATATACACCAATACACCTATATACACCAATACACCTATATACACCAATACACCTATATACACCAATACACCTATATACACCAATACACCTATATACACCAATACACCTATATACACCAATACACCTATATACACCAATACACCAATACACCTATATACACCAATACACCAATACACCAATACACCTATATACACCAATACACCTATATACACCAATACACCTATATACACAAATACACCAATACACCTATATACACCAATACACCAATACACCTATACACCTATATACACCAATACACCTATATACACCAATACGCTTATATACACCAATACACCTATATACACCAATACACCTATATACACCAATACACCTATATACACCAATACACCTATATACACCAATACACCAATACACCTATATACACCAATACACCAATACACCTATATACACCAATACACCTATATACACCAATACACCAATACACCTATATACACCAATACACCAATACACCTATATACACCAATACACCAATACACCTATATACACCAATACACCAATACACCTATATACACCAATACACCTATATACACCAATACACCAATACACCTATATACACCAATACACCAATTTACCTATATACACCAATACACCAATACACCTATATACACCAATACACCAATACACCTATATACACCAATACACCAATACACCTATATACACCAATACACCTATATACACCAATACACCTATATACACCTATATACACCAATACACCTATATACACCAATACACCTATATACACCAATACACCAATACACCTATATACAACAATACACCTATATACACCTATATACACCAATACACCTATATACACCAATACACCTATATACACCAATACACCAATACACCTATATACACCAATACACCTATATGCACCAATACACCTATATGCACCAATACACCTATATACACCAATACACCTATATACACCAATACACCTATATACACCAATACACCTATATACACCAATACACCTATATACACCAATACACCAATACACCTATATACACCAATACACCAATACACCAATACACCTATATACACCAATACACCTATATACACCAATACACCTATATACACAAATACACCAATACACCTATATACACCAATACACCAATACACCAATACACCTATATACACCAATACACCTATATACACCAATACACCAATACACCAATACACCAATACACCTATATACACCAATGCACCAATACAACTATATACACCAATACACCAATACACCTATACACCTATATACACCAATACACCTATATACACCAACACACTTATATACACCAATACACCTATATACACCAATACACCTATATACACCAATACACCTATATACACCAATACACCTATATACACCAATACACCAATACACCTATATACACCAATACACCAATACACCTATATACACCAATACACCTATATACTACAATACACCAATACACCTATATACACCAATACACCTATATACACCA
This sequence comes from Salvelinus fontinalis, assembly GCF_029448725.1. Taxonomy (NCBI): domain Eukaryota; kingdom Metazoa; phylum Chordata; class Actinopteri; order Salmoniformes; family Salmonidae; genus Salvelinus; species Salvelinus fontinalis. The sequence goes on along the minus strand of NW_026600429.1, from coordinate 95,867 downwards.
ATACACCAATACACCATATACACCAATACACCAATACACCTATATACACCAATACACCTATATACACCAATACACCAATACACCTATATACACCAATACACCAATATACCTATATACACCAATACACCTATATACACCAATACACCAATACACCTATATACACCAATACACCTATATACACCAATACACCTATATACACCAATACACCTATATACACCAATACACCTATATACACCAATACACCTATATACACCAATACACCTATATACACCAATACACCTATATACACCAATACACCTATATACACCAATACACCTATATACACCAATACACCTATATACACCAATACACCTATATACACCAATACACCAATATACACCAATACACCTATATACACCAATACACCTATATACACCAATACACCAATACACCAATACACCTATATACACAAATAAACCTATATACACCAATACACCTATATACACCAATACACCAATACACCAATACACCTATATACACCAATACACCTATATACACCAATACACCTATATACACCAATACACCTATATACACCAATACACCTATATACACCAATACACCTATATACACCAATACACCTATATACACCAATACACCAATACACCTATATACACCAATACACCTATATACACCAATACACCTATATACACCAATACACCTATATACACCAATACACCTATATACACCAATACACCTATATACACCAATACACCTATATACACCAATACACCTATACACCTATATACACCTATATACACCAATACACCAATACACCAATACACCTATATACACCAATACACCTATATACACCAATACACCTATATACAC
>NW_026600429.1:65000-92500 GCF_029448725.1 Salvelinus fontinalis | reverse complement strand
CAAATATATGCATCCCAAATGGCACCCTCGTTCCCTATGTAGTGCACTACTTTTCACCAGAGCCCTGTGGGGCCCTAGGGCACTATGTAGGGAATAGGGTGCCGTTCGGGACAGAAACCATAGTTTCACAGCAGCAAGAATAATGAGGTGTAAAAGAACGTAGATCAAGATGGATCAAGACTGAGATTTAGACGGATCTTTTACTTCATTAAAAAGCAGAAGAACAGAGTCCTAATGAGTATGATATATGTTCAGAAGTTCCTTTGACAATAGTAATGGAACATTTTCACATTGATCTTAATGAATTTTAGAGACTAAGGGGAGTCTGTGTCCTAAATGAAACCCTATTGCTTATGGGTTCCAATCAAAAGCAGTCTGTTATATAGGGGGAGAGGGGGGAATAAATATGCTTTTTGGGACGTAACACCATACTCCTCCTCAGATTGAAAGGTTTTGGATTAATTACAATGGTAATAGATGAGATTTGGGATGATAAGATACAAAAGTAGTTGTCTGATAGAGCAATATGCTTCAGTTATCACTTGAACAAGCAAGCAGCAGCACAGGGAAATACTCTTTACATTCACTGTTCGCATGCATACCGTCCTGTCGTGTCGATAGTTTTAAGTTCAAGTCTCGAGATGGTTTGCATTATTGTCACGCCCTGGCCATAGAGAGGCTTTTATTCTCTATGTTGGTTAGGCCAGGGTGTGACTAGGGTGGGCATTCTAGTTTCTTTATTTCTATGTTTTCTATTTCTTTGTGGTTTGGCCGGGTGTGGTTCTCAATCAGAGGCAGCTGTCTATCGTTGTCTCTGATTGAGAATCATACTTAGGTAGCTCTTTTTCCCACCTGGGGTTGTGGGTAGTTATTTTCTGTTTAGTGTTTTTCTCACTTTGTTATTTTGTTCTTGTGTTCAGTGTAAATAAAAATCATGAACACTTACCACGCTGCGCTTTGGTCCGATCCTTCTTCATGCAACGATGACCGTTACAATTATGTCATTTCTTTAAATCGGTAATCTTAATCCCCAGAGCTTTAGCATTAACAGTAAGAAGGTTCTGGTACAAATGTTTTCAAAATTATATGTTTCGTCGTAAATAAAAACGAAACAAACTGAACCAGTTGCTTCATCAACGTTATTCTTTGAGTTGAGTGGACTTCAAATCGAGCAGAATTTGAACTAATGTGTTCAAGTTTGTTTAATCAACGTACTCTCTTCGAACTGAGCTAAATTTGGAAAAAGCTTGTTGAGTAAAATAAAATAAAATAATGTTTGCCTTTTGGGATGGCAACACTTTATGTTGGGTCAGCAAATGTTGCGTAAATTCACAATCCTGTTGCAGCCAGCTGCCTTAAAACTGTACGTTGATTCCACAAACTCTTCTCCATGTTCAGTAACATTGCTTTAGGGTATAACTAGCCCCTCAAAAAAAGACCTTACGAATAATGTATGTTTTATATTGTAATAAAGAATACTGTTTTACACTGGGAAATAAGGTAGAAGACAGTTTTACACTGGGAAATAAGGTAGAAGACAGTTTTACACTGGGAAAATAAGGTAGAAGACAGTTTTAAACCTATGAAAATAAGGTAGAAGACACTTTTGCACTGGGAAAATAAGGTAGAAGACAGGTTTACACTGGGAAAATAAGGTAGAAGACAGTTTTACACTGGGAAAATAAGGTAGAAGACAGTTTTAAACCTATGAAAATAAGGTAGAAGACACTTTTGCACTGGGAAATAAGGTAGAAGACAGTTTTACACTGGGAAAATAAGGTAGAAGACAGTTTTAAACCTATGAAAATAAGGTAGAAGAAACTTTTGCACTGGGAAATAAGGTAGAAGACAGTTTTAAACCTATGAAAATAAGGTAGAAGACACTTTTGCACTGGGAAAATAAGGTAGAAGACAGGTTTACACTGAGAAAATAAGGTAGAAGACAGTTTTAAACCTATGAAAATAAGGTAGAAGACACTTTTGCACTGGGAAAATAAGGTAGAAGACAGTTTTACACTGGGAAAATAAGGTAGAAGACAATTTCAAGTTGAATTGTATGTTCACTCGTAAAATTCAGCGTAAAATTCAACTTGAGAATGTATGTTGGGTCAGCCATATTGCCCAAAGGTTGACTTTATGTTGGGGGAGCCATATTGCCCGAAGGTTGACTTTATGTTGGGTCAGCCATATTGCCCAAAGGTTGACTTTACGTTGGGTCAGCCATATTGCCCAAAGGTTGACTTTATGTTGGGTCAGCCATATTGCCCAAAGGTTGACTTTATGTTGGGTCAGCCATATTGCCCAAAGGCTGACTTTATGTTGGGTCAGCCATATTGCCCAAAGGTTGACTTTATGTTGGATCAGCCATATTGCCCAAAGGTTGTCTTTATGTTGGGTCAGCCATATTGCCCAAAGGTTGACTTTATGTTGGGTCAGCCATATTGCCAAAACGTTGACTTTATGTTGGGTCAGCCATATTGCCCAAAGGTTGTCTTTATGTTGAGTCTGCCATATTGCCCAAAGGTTGTCTTTATGTTGGGTCAGCCATATTGCCCAAAGGTTGAGCAAACTCACAGTCCTACTGCAGCTTGTTGCCTTTACAATTGTATGTTGAATAAACTTTAATGCTATTTTTTGTTGAGTAAACCACACAATCCTATTTCAGCTGGTTGTTGAATCAACATACACTGCTCCAAAAAAATAAAGGGAACACTTAAACAACACAATGTAACTCCAAGTCAATCACACTTCTGTGAAATCAAACTGTCCACTTAGGAAGCAACACTGATTGACAATACATTTCACATGCTGTTGTGCAAATGGAATAGACAAAAGGTGGAAATTTTAGGCAATTAGCAAGACACCCCCAATAAAGGAATGGTTCTGAAGGTGGTGACCACAGACCACTTCTCAGTTCCTATGCTTCCTGGCTGATGTTTTGGTCACTTTTGAATGCTGGCGGTGCTTTCACTCTAGTGGTAGCATGAGACGGAGTCTACAACCCACACAAGTGGCTCAGGTAGTGCAGCTCATCCAGGATGGCACATCAATGCGAGCTGTGGCAAGAAGGTTTGCTGTGTCTGTCAGCGTAGTGTCCAGAGCATGGAGGCGCTACCAGGAGACAGGCCAGTACATCAGTAGACGTGGAGGAGGCCGTAGGAGGGCAACAACCCAGCAGCAGGACCGCTACCTCCGCCTTTGTGCAAGGAGGAGCAGGTGGAAAATGACCTCCAGCAGGCCACACATGTAGGTGTGTCTGCTCAAACGGTCAGAAACAGACTCCATGAGGGTGGTATGAGGGCCCGACGTCCACAGGTGGGGGTTGTGCTTACAGCCCAACACCGTGCAGGACGTTTGGCATTTGCCAGAGAACACCAAGATTGGCAAATTCGCCACTGGCGCCCTGTGCTCTTCACAGATGAAAGCAGGTTCACACTGAGCACATGAGCACATGTGACAGACGTGACAGAGTCTGGAGACGCCGTGGAGAACGTTCTGCTGCCTGCAACATCCTCCAGCATGACCGGTTTGGCGGTGGGTCAGTCATGGTGTGGGGTGGCATTCCTTTGGGGGGCCGCACAGCCCTCCATGTGCTCGCCAGAGGTAGCCTGACTGCCATTCCATTGATAATTTTTGTGTGATTTTGTTGTCAGCACATTCAACTATGTAAAGAAAAAAGTATTTAATAAGAATATTTCATTCATTCAGATCTAGGATGTGTTATTTTAGTGTTCCCTTTATTTTTTTGAGCAGTATATATATATATATATATATATATATATATATATATATATATATATATATATATATATATATATATATATATATATATATATATATATATATAAACAGTACCAGTCAAAGGTTTGGACACACCTACTCATTCAAGGGAATTTCTATATTTTTACTATTTTCTACGTTGTAGAATAATAATGAAGACATCAAAACTATGAAATAACACAGTAACAGACACATCTCAACATCAACTGTTCAGAGGAGACTGTGTGAATCAGGCCTTCATGGTCGAATTGCTGCAAAGAAACCACCACTAAAGGACACCAATAATAAGAAGAGACTTGATTGGGCCAAGACGCAGAGTAGGTGAACGGATGATCTCCGCTATGTGTGGTTCCCACCTTGAAGCGTGGAGGCGGAGGAGGTGTGATGATGTGGCGGTGCTTTGCTGGTGACACTGTCAGTGATTCATTTAGAATTCAAGGCACACTCAACCAGCATGGTTACCACAGCATTCTGCAACGATACACCATCCCATCTGGTTTGCGCTTAGTGGGACTCTCATTTGTTTTTTATTAGGACAATGCTAGACCTCATGTGGCTGGAGTGTGTCAGCAGTTCCTGCAAGAGGAAGGCATTAATGCTATGGACTGGCCCGCCCGTTCCCCAGACCTGAATCCAATTGAGCACATCTGGGACATCATGTCTCGCTCCATCCACCAACGCCACGTTGCACCACAGACTGTCCAGGAGTTGGCGGATGCTTTAGTCCAGGTCTGGGAGGAGATCCCTCAGGAGACCATCCGCCACCTCATCAGGAGCATGCCCAGGCGTTGTAGGGAGGTCATACAGGCACGTGGAGTCCACACACACTACTGAGCCTCATTTTGACTTGTTTTAAGGACATTACATCAAAGTTGGATCAGCCTGTAGTGTGGTTTTTCACTTTAATTTTGAGTGTCACTCCAAATCCAGACCTCCATGGGTTGATAAATTTGATTTCCATTGATAATTTTTGTGTGATTTTGTTGTCAGCACATTCAACTATGTAAAGAAAAAAGTATTTAATAAGAATATTTCATTCATTCAGATCTAGGATGTGTTATTTTAGTGTTCCCCATATTTTTTTTGAGCGGTGTATATATATATTTATATTTTCTTAAAGTGTGTAAAAATCAAACATTGAGAAATAATCTCAAACAATCAAAAATGCTTCAGCGTTGACTAAAGGAGGAGGATTATTAAATAGGAGATTCATGTAGTCATTGTTCCATATGACCTGCCCTCTATGGGAAACCTTTTAGATTAGCCTACTTACTATAGATTAGAGCACTATCTACCAAGGCTTTGTTAGGGATTCATAAGGAGGTCATGAATGTTAGAGAATTTTTCTGTGAAGTGAAAAATGTCCCCCATTTCCTTTAAAAAACAAAAAATCAGAATAGAACATACAAGTTCCAAATGGAACTCTATTCCCTGGTTAGTGCACTACTTTTTGACCAGGGCCCATAGGATATAGGGTGCCATTTTTGGGACACACCCCACAGTACCCTTTTGTCTGGTTATTGTCACCGGTCACTATGTGAACGTTCTCTGTAGTTTGATAAGAAAATGTTGAAGCCAAAAGGCCCTTTAAAGAAGAAGAAGACTTTGTGATTCATTTGAAGGATTTTAGCATTCTTATTTAGATGAGCTTCCCATGTTGTGGTTACTTATTGGCCTGAGACATGATTGACAGCTTGAACCCGCCCACTCTACCTGGGAAGCGAAAAGTCAATATGGGGGCAGGTAGTTTGGCAAGCTAAAGGGGAAGTCCGACCACTGGTTGGTGAGGCTATACAGTTTCCAACCACCACCACGTTTCCAACCACCAACGTTTCATATTATACTTTACACGTAACACACCGATGTACAAAAGACGTTGCATTGTCCTTGAAAGTTCAATTTAGTTATGAATGAAGACGTAAACTACAGAACCCTGGATGTGAAGGAGAACAAAGGAACATACAAGGTGGGTTGAATCTTCATCAACTAGTTTAGACTTGGAAGACACTACAAGTTGTAAACTTTACGCTCCGTGCCAGTGAATGGCTGTGGTGGAACAACGCGCGCGGAGCGCATTCAAAACAATGGATTTGCGACACGGGATTTAATGAATAAACAAACAGGGCTTGGAGCGCAAAAAATATTTGGGATAAAAAGATCAATTGTGCATTTTTTAACAGGGAATATTAAAATGTTGTTGATTGTTTGTTATTTATTGGTGGATTGTAAATATTATGAAAAATCGTTGGAATGTGTGTTTTGTTATTTTAGTCTGCTCAATGCTCACGGAATGGAAACGCTAAAACCATCCTGATCAAAACAACTGAACGAAAATACGACATTGCAAATACAAAGTTTGGATTGTACAAGTGACTGAAGTGTGTTTCTGCATAAATGATGGATGACATGGAAAAACATTTTTTTGCACCTATGGCTACAGAGCAAACAACTGACTAAGCATATTGGCTCTAGTCGAAGCTTGTAACGTTGACAAGGAAACAAAATTAAATAAATACGCTCATTGTTAGTAAAGAAAATGGTGACAAAAAAGTCACTTTTTGTTGCTGAAAAGGTTTTAAAGTATACTAAATGAATTCATACAGCTTCATCAATCCGTTCAAGCTCAATTATCAGATGATGAAAAAGGTGTGGGGTCAAATGGATTGGTTTGACCCCCAGAAAATGATCAAGTTTGATGAATTTATGGACAATGTGTTTTGTGATGCAAAAATTCTCTGGTCACTGAACATTCCCCCCTGAAAATAGATGGTAAACGAGATCCTTCAAAAGGCTTCATCCACTACTTCAAGTAGGATAAGAGCTGCTCGCTTGGCCAAGGCAGAAAGCACTTAAAAGGCTAAGCTCCAAGTTGAGATAGAGGAAGCTAAAATACTAGCTGAGCTATAAAAGCCAACGAAATAAAGCGACAACCTGGAAATACAAGCTCCAAAATAGCAGCATCTAACGCCGAAATAAAAGTTCTGGAAGAACAGGAAGATTCCTTGCAGATGGGACCAAAGACGCTAAAGGACGGCATTAGTTTATATCACGAGGAGTCCAGAAGAATGAGGCCTCTTAGAACCCTAGAAAAGTTAAATCTGTCTCCAGAGGAGAACTCATCAGAAGAGGATGAAATGTACCATAGTCCTCAACTGAACCCAAAGCTCACTCAAGATACACGGCCCAGGAAATAGCCACCAGCATATTTCATCATGACCAGCAGGTGGCACCAATATGCCAAACAACTCTAGATCAGGTTATATTTGCTGATGTTTTACACCAGGGGGTGGGTAACGCCAGTCCTCGGGGACGGGCCAACGGTTGACATTGCCCACCCCGGTTCTACACAGACAAAGACGAAGTGACTGAACTCATTGTCAAGCAGCAAAGGTTGTCATTACTTCCCGCCAGAGAGAATGACGGTGTTTACAAATGACCCACTTCAATACCAGTCATTTATAAAAGCCTTTGAGCATGCTATTGACAACAAAACTGACAACAGTCAAGACAAGCTGTATTTCTCAGAGCAATAAACAAATGGTCAAACAAGAGAACTAGTCCTCAGCTGTCATCATGTGGAACCTAGGGGGTTTGGGTACAGGCAAGCTAGGAAGCCTTTGGTTTGGATTCTTGATTTTAAAGGTCATACGAGTAAAGATTGAACAACGGAAAGTAACGTGAAGGGTCTCTTCCTGGGGTTACACAATATTACATATTCAGATACTTATATTCAGTGCAGTTAAATTAGATCCATAGAAAGTTAACCAAACTCTTTATACAGCATACTGTATGATCATGTTTTTCAGAGAGTCCGCTGGAGAGACAACAGAGGACAGGGTAATGCAGCGCTGTGGTTTCTTGTTCCCCAAGTGGCCACACTGGGTACTGCAACGAAGGCTGTAGTCTTCGACATCGTCCCTGTGCAAATCAAAACGTTCTAAAGGACACAACAACCACAACAACAACAACCACAACAACAACAACAACAACAACAACAACAACAACAACCACAACAACAACAACCACAACAACAACAACCACAACAACAACAACCACAACAACAACCACAACAACAACAACCACAACAACAACAACAACAACAACCACAACAACAACAACAACCACAACAACAACAACAACCACAACAACAACAACAACCACAACAACAACAACAACCACAACAACCACAACCACAACCACAACAACCACAACAACCACAACCACAACCACAACAACAACCACAACAACAACCACAACCACAACCACCACCACCACCACCACCACAACCACCACAACCACAACAACCACAACCACAACAACCACAACAACCACAACAACAACAACAACAACCACAACAACAACCACAACCACAACCACAACCACAACCACCACCACCACCACCACCACCACCACCACCACCACCACAACCACCACAACCACAACCACAACCACAACCACAACCACAACAACAACAACCACAACCACAACAACAACAAATCATAGAAACCCCCCTTTATGTGTTTTTTTTAGATTGCAGCAGCTCAGCAACATTCTGTACGGAGAATCTTTAACCAGATCTCAACGTCAGGGGGAAAGAGAACCCCGTTCTCCAGGCTGCTGGTCTGGCTGTGAGGGTGACCCTCTCCAGGCTGGAGCTGGAGGCTGCTGGTCTGGCTGTGAGGGTGACCCTCCCCAGGCTGGAGCTGGAGGATGCTGGTCTGGCTGTGAGGGTGACCCTCCCCAGGCTGGAGCTGGAGGATGCTGGTCTGGCTGTGAGGGTTACCCTCCCCAGGCTGGAGCTGGAGGATGCTGGTCTGGCTGTGAGGGTTACCCTCCCCAGGCTGGAGGATGCTGGTCTGGCTGTGAGGGTTACCCTCCCCAGGCTGGAGGATGCTGGTCTGGCTGTGAGGGTTACCCTCCCCAGGCTGGAGCTGGAGGATGCTGGTCTGGCTGTGAGGGTGACCCTCCCCAGGCTGGAGCTGGAGGATGCTGGTCTGGCTGTGAGGGTGACCCTCCCCAGGCTGGAGCTGGAGGATGCTGGTCTGGCTGTGAGGGTGACCCTCCCCAGGCTGGAGCTGGAGGATGCTGGTCTGGCTGTGAGGGTGACCCTCCCCAGGCTGGAGCTGGAGAATGCTGGTCTGGCTGTGAGGGTGACCCTCCCCAGGCTGGAGCTGGAGGATGCTGGTCTGGCTGTGAGGGTGACCCTCCCCAGGCTGGAGGATGCTGGTCTGGCTGTGAGGGTGACCCTCCCCAGGCTGGAGCTGAAGGATGCTGGTCTGGCTGTGAGGGTGACCCTCCCCAGGCTGGAGGCTGCTGGTCAGGCTGTGAGGGTGACCCTCCCCAGGCTGGAGGCTGCTGGTCTGGCTGTGAGGGTGACCCTCCCCAGGCTGGAGTATGCTGGTCTGGCTGTGAGGGTGACCCTCCCCAGGCTGGAGCTGGAGGATGCTGGTCTGGCTGTGAGGGTGACCCTCCCCAGGCTGGAGGATGCTGGTCTGGCTGTGAGGGTGACCCTCCCCAGGCTGGAGGATGCTGTTCTGGCTGTGAGGGTGACCCTCCCCAGGCTGGAAGATGCTGGTCTGGCTGTGAGGGTGACCCTCCCCAGGCTGGAGCTGGAGGATGCTGGTCTGGCTGTGAGGGTGACCCTCCCCAGGCTGGAGGATGCTGGTCTGGCTGTGAGGGTTACCCTCCCCAGGCTGGAGCTGGAGGATGCTGGTCTGGCTGTGAGGGTGACCCTCCCCAGGCTGGAGCTGGAGGATGCTGGTCTGGCTGTGAGGGTTACCCTCCCCAGGCTGGAGCTGGAGGATGCTGGTCTGGCTGTGAGGGTTACCCTCCCCAGGCTGGAGGATGCTGGTCTGGCTGTGAGGGTTACCCTCCCCAGGCTGGAGGATGCTGGTCTGGCTGTGAGGGTTACCCTCCCCAGGCTGGAGCTGGAGGATGCTGGTCTGGCTGTGAGGGTGACCCTCCCCAGGCTGGAGCTGGAGGATGCTGGTCTGGCTGTGAGGGTGACCCTCCCCAGGCTGGAGCTGGAGGATGCTGGTCTGGCTGTGAGGGTGACCCTCCCCAGGCTGGAGCTGGAGAATGCTGGTCTGGCTGTGAGGGTGACCCTCCCCAGGCTGGAGCTGGAGGATGCTGGTCTGGCTGTGAGGGTGACCCTCCCCAGGCTGGAGGATGCTGGTCTGGCTATGAGGGTGACCCTCCCCAGGCTGGAGCTGAAGGATGCTGGTCTGGCTGTGAGGGTGACCCTCCCCAGGCTGGAGGCTGCTGGTCAGGCTGTGAGGGTGACCCTCCCCAGGCTGGAGGCTGCTGGTCTGGCTGTGAGGGTGACCCTCCCCAGGCTGGAGGATGCTGGTCTGGCTGTGAGGGTGACCCTCCCCAGGCTGGAGCTGGAGGATGCTGGTCTGGCTGTGAGGGTGACCCTCCCCAGGCTGGAGGATGCTGGTCTGGCTGTGAGGGTGACCCTCCCCAGGCTGGAGGATGCTGGTCTGGCTGTGAGGGTGACCCTCCCCAGGCTGGAAGATGCTGGTCTGGCTGTGAGGGTGACCCTCCCCAGGCTGGAGCTGGAGGATGCTGGTCTGGCTGTGAGGGTGACCCTCCCCAGGCTGGAGGATGCTGGTCTGGCTGTGAGGGTTACCCTCCCCAGGCTGGAGCTGGAGGATGCTGGTCTGGCTGTGAGGGTGACCCTCCCCAGGCTGGAGCTGGAGGATGATGGTCTGGCTGTGAGGGTTACCCTCCCCAGGTTGGAGCTGGAGGATGCTGGTCTGGCTGTGAGGGTTACCCTCCCCAGGCTGGAGGATGCTGGTCTGGCTGTGAGGGTTACCCTCCCCAGGCTGGAGGATGCTGGTCTGGCTGTGAGGGTGACCCTCCCCAGGCTGGAGCTGGAGGATGCTGGTCTGGCTGTGAGGGTGACCCTCCCCAGGCTGGAGCTGGAGGATGCTGGTCTGGCTGTGAGGGTGACCCTCCCCAGGCTGGAGCTGGAGGATGGTGGTCTGGCTGTGAGGGTGACCCTCCCCAGGCTGGAGCTGGAGGATGCTGGTCTGGCTGTGAGGGTGACCCTCCCCAGGCTGGAGCTGGAGGATGCTGGTCTGGCTGTGAGGGTGTTTTTTGTTTTTTGTTTTTTGAATTTCGCGGCACTGGTTTTTCAGTGGGGGGGGGGGGGGTGTGCCGCTAGCGCCACGCTGATCCTAGACAGGTTTTAAAGGTCATACGAGTAACGATTGAACAACGGAAAGTAACGTGAAGGGTCTCTTCCTGGGGTTACACAATATTACATATTCAGATACTTATATACAGTGCAGTTAAATTAGATCCATAGAAAGTTAACCAAACTCTTTATACAGCATACTGTATGATCATGTTTTTCAGAGAGTCCACTGGAGAGACAACAGAGGACAGGGTAATGCAGCGCTGTGGTTTCTTGTTCCCCAAGTGGCCACACTGGGTACTGCAACGAAGGCTGTAGTCTTCGACATCGTCCCTGTGCAAATCAAAACGTTCTAAAGGACACAACAACCACAACAACAACAACAACCACAACAACCACAACAACCACAACAACAACAACAACAACAACAACAACAACAACCACAACAACCACAACCACAACCACAACCACAACAACAACAACAACAACAACAACCACCACCACCACCACCACCACCACCACCACCACCACCACCACCACCACCACCACCACCACCACCACCACAACAACCACCACAACCACAACCACCACAACCACCACAACAACAACAACAACAACAACAAAAACAACAACCACAACCACAACCACAACAACAAATCATAGAAACCCCCCTTTATGTGTTTTTTTTAGATTGCAGCAGCTCAGCAACATTCTGTACGGAGAATCTTTAACCAGATCTCAACGTCAGGGGGAAAGAGAACCCCGTTCTCCAGGCTGCTGGTCTGGCTGTGAGGGTGACCCTCTCCAGGCTGGAGCTGGAGGATGCTGGTCTGGCTGTGAGGGTGACCCTCCCCAGGCTGGAGCTGGAGGATGCTGGTCTGGCTGTGAGGGTGACCCTCCCCAGGCTGGAGCTGGAGGATGCTGGTCTGGCTGTGAGGGTGACCCTCCCCAGGCTGGAGGATGCTGGTCTGGCTGTGAGGGTGACCCTCCCCAGGCTGGAAGATGCTGGTCTGGCTGTGAGGGTGACCCTCCCCAGGCTGGAGCTGGAGGATGCTGGTCTGGCTGTGAGGGTGACCCTCCCCAGGCTGGAGGATGCTGGTCTGGCTGTGAGGGTTACCCTCCCCAGGCTGGAGCTGGAGGATGCTGGTCTGGCTGTGAGGGTGACCCTCCCCAGGCTGGAGCTGGAGGATGCTGGTCTGGCTGTGAGGGTTACCCTCCCCAGGCTGGAGCTGGAGGATGCTGGTCTGGCTGTGAGGGTTACCCTCCCCAGGCTGGAGGATGCTGGTCTGGCTGTGAGGGTTACCCTCCCCAGGCTGGAGGATGCTGGTCTGGCTGTGAGGGTTACCCTCCCCAGGCTGGAGCTGGAGGATGCTGGTCTGGCTGTGAGGGTGACCCTCCCCAGGCTGGAGCTGGAGGATGCTGGTCTGGCTGTGAGGGTGACCCTCCCCAGGCTGGAGCTGGAGGATGCTGGTCTGGCTGTGAGGGTGACCCTCCCCAGGCTGGAGCTGGAGGATGCTGGTCTGGCTGTGAGGGTGACCCTCCCCAGGCTGGAGCTGGAGAATGCTGGTCTGGCTGTGAGGGTGACCCTCCCCAGGCTGGAGCTGGAGGATGCTGGTCTGGCTGTGAGGGTGACCCTCCCCAGGCTGGAGGATGCTGGTCTGGCTGTGAGGGTGACCCTCCCCAGGCTGGAGCTGAAGGATGCTGGTCTGGCTGTGAGGGTGACCCTCCCCAGGCTGGAGGCTGCTGGTCAGGCTGTGAGGGTGACCCTCCCCAGGCTGGAGGCTGCTGGTCTGGCTGTGAGGGTGACCCTCCCCAGGCTGGAGGATGCTGGTCTGGCTGTGAGGGTGACCCTCCCCAGGCTGGAGCTGGAGGATGCTGGTCTGGCTGTGAGGGTGACCCTCCCCAGGCTGGAGGATGCTGGTCTGGCTGTGAGGGTGACCCTCCCCAGGCTGGAGGATGCTGGTCTGGCTGTGAGGGTGACCCTCCCCAGGCTGGAAGATGCTGGTCTGGCTGTGAGGGTGACCCTCCCCAGGCTGGAGCTGGAGGACGCTGGTCTGGCTGTGAGGGTGACCCTCCCCAGGCTGGAGGATGCTGGTCTGGCTGTGAGGGTTACCCTCCCCAGGCTGGAGCTGGAGGATGCTGGTCTGGCTGTGAGGGTGACCCTCCCCAGGCTGGAGCTGGAGGATGCTGGTCTGGCTGTGAGGGTTACCCTCCCCAGGTTGGAGCTGGAGGATGCTGGTCTGGCTGTGAGGGTTACCCTCCCCAGGCTGGAGGATGCTGGTCTGGCTGTGAGGGTTACCCTCCCCAGGCTGGAGGATGCTGGTCTGGCTGTGAGGGTGACCCTCCCCAGGCTGGAGCTGGAGGATGCTGGTCTGGCTGTGAGGGTGACCCTCCCCAGGCTGGAGCTGGAGGATGCTGGTCTGGCTGTGAGGGTGACCCTCCCCAGGCTGGAGCTGGAGGATGCTGGTCTGGCTGTGAGGGTGACCCTCCCCAGGCTGGAGCTGGAGGATGCTGGTCTGGCTGTGAGGGTGACCCTCCCCAGGCTGGAGCTGGAGGATGCTGGTCTGGCTGTGAGGGTGACCCTCCCCAGGCTGGAGCTGGAGGATGCTGGTCTGGCTGTGAGGGTGACCCTCCCCAGGCTGGAGCTGGAGGATGCTGGTCTGGCTGTGAGGGTGTTTTTTGTTTTTTGTTTTTTGAATTTCGCGGCACTGGTTTTTCAGTGGGGGGGGGGGGGTGTGCCGCTAGCGCCACGCTGATCCTAGACAGGTTTTAAAGGTCATACGAGTAACGATTGAACAACGGAAAGTAACGTGAAGGGTCTCTTCCTGGGGTTACACAATATTACATATTCAGATACTTATATTCAGTGCAGTTAAATTAGATCCATAGAAAGTTAACCAAACTCTTTATACAGCATACTGTATGATCATGTTTTTCAGAGAGTCCGCTGGAGAGACAACAGAGGACAGGGTAATGCAGCGCTGTGGTTTCTTGTTCCCCAAGTGGCCACACTGGGTACTGCAACGAAGGCTGTAGTCTTCGACATCGTCCCTGTGCAAATCAAAACGTTCTAAAGGACACAACAACAACAACAACAACAACCACAACAACAACCACAACAACAACAACAACAACAACAACAACAACCACAACAACAACAACCACAACAACAACAACAACAACCACAACAACAACAACAACAACCACCACAACAACAACAACCACAACAACAACAACAACAGCAACAACAACAACAACAACAACAACAACAACCACAACAACAACAACAACAGCCACAACAGCAACAACAACAACAACAACAACAGCAACAACAACAACAACATCAACAACCACAACAACAACAACAACAACAAATCATAGAAACCCCCTTTATGTGTTTTTTTTTAGATCACAGCAGCTCAGCAACATTCTGTACGGAGAATCTTTAACCAGATCTCAACGTCAGGGGGAAAGAGAACCCCGTTCTCCAGGCTGCTGGTCTGGCTGTGAGGGTGACCCTCCCCAGGCTGGAGCTGGAGGCTGCTGGTCTGGCTGTGAGGGTGACCCTCCCCAGGCTGGAGCTGGAGGATGCTGGTCTGGCTGTGAGGGTGACCCTCCCCAGGCTGGAGCTGGAGGATGCTGGTCTGGCTGTGAGGGTGACCCTCCCCAAGGCTGGAGCTGGAGGATGCTGGTCTGGCTGTGAGGGTGACCCTCCCTAGGCTGGAGCTGGAGGATGCTGGTCTGGCTGTGAGGGTGACCCTCCCCAGGCTGGAGCTGGAGGATGCTGGTCTGGCTGTGAGGGTGACCCTCCCCAGGCTGGAGCTGGAGGCTGCTGGTCTGGCTGTGAGGCTGCTGGTCTGGCTGTGAGGGTGACCCTCCCCAGGCTGGAGGCTGCTGGTCTGGCTGTGAGGGTGACCCTCCCCAGGCTGGAGGCTGCTGGTCTGGCTGTGAGGGTGACCCTCCCCAGGCTGGAGCTGGAGGATGCTGGTCTGGCTGTGAGGGTGACCCTCCCCAGGCTGGAGCTGGAGGATGCTGGTCTGGCTGTGAGGGTGACCCTCCCCAGGCTGGAGGCTGCTGGTCTGACTGTGAGGGTGACCCTCCCCAGACGGGTGGTACATGGGTGGTACGTGGGTGGTACATTCCACACCATGGAGTGAACCACACAACAAGGCAAAGGTCCAGACCCTCTCTGTTATAAGGCAAAGGTCCAGACCCTCTCTGTCATAAGGCAAAGGTCCAGACCCTCTCTGTCATAAGGCAAAGGTCCAGACCCTCTCTGTCATAAGGCGAAGGTCCATACCCTCTCTGTCATAAGGCAAAGGTCCAGGCCCTCTCTGTCATAAGGCGAAGGTCTAGACCCTCTCTGTCATAAGGCGAAAGGTCCAGACCCTCTCTGTCATAAGGCGAAGGTCCAGACCCTCTCTGTCATAAGGCAAAGGTCCAGACCCTCTCTGTCATAAGGCAAAGGTCCAGACCCTCTCTGTCATAAGGCGAAGGTCCATACCCTCTCTGTCATAAGGCAAAGGTCCAGACCCTCTCTGTCATAAAGCGAAGGTCCAGACCCTCTCTGTCATAAGGCGAAGGTCCAGACCCTCTCTGTCATAAGGCGAAGGTCCAGACCCTCTCTGTCATAAGGCGAAGGTCCAGACCCTCTCTGTCATAAGGCAAAGGTCTAGACCCTCTCTGTCATAAGGCGAAGGTCCAGACCCTCTCTGTCATAAGGCGAAAGGTCCAGACCCTCTCTGTCATAAGGTGAAAGGTCCAGACCCTCTCTGTCATAAGGCGAAAGGTCCAGACCCTCTCTGTCATAAGGCGAAGGTCCAGACCCTCTCTGTCATAAGGCAAAGGTCCAGACCCTCTCTGTCATAAGGCGAAGGTCCAGACCCTCTCTGTCATAAGGCGAAGGTCCAGACCCTCTCTGTCATAAGGCAAAGGTCCAGACCCTCTCTGTCATAAGGCGAAGGTCCAGACCCTCTCTGTCATAAGGCGAAGGTCCAGACCCTCTCTGTCATAAGGCAAAGGTCCAGACCCTCTCTGTCATAAGGCAAAGGTCCAGACCCTCTCTGTCATAAGGCGAAAGGTCCAGACCCTCTCTGTCATAAGGCGAAGGTCCAGACCCTCTCTGTCATAAGGCGAAGGTCCAGACCCTCTCTGTCATAAGGCGAAAGGTCCAGACCCTCTCTGTCATAAGGCGAAAGGTCCAGACCCTCTCTGTCATAAGGTCGAAAGGTCTAGACCCTCTCTGTCATAAGGCAAAGGTCCAGACCCTCTCTGTCATAAGGCAAAGGTCCAGACCCTCTCTGTCATAAGGCAAAGGTCCAGACCCTCTCTGTCATAAGGCAAAGGTCCAGACCCTCTCTGTCATAAGGCGAAGGTCCAGACCCTCTCTGTCATAAGGCAAAGGTCCAGACCCTCTCTGTCATTAGGCGAAAGGTCCAGACCCTCTCTGTCATAAGGCGAAAGGTCCAGACCCTCTCTGTCATAAGGCGAAAGTCCAGACCCTCTCTGTCATAAGGCGAAGGTCCAGACCCTCTCTGTCATAAGGCGAAGGTCCAGACCCTCTCTGTCATAAGGCGAAGGTCCAGACCCTCTCTGTCATAAGGCGAAGGTCCAGACCCTCTCTGTCATAAGGCGAAAGTCCAGACCCTCTCTGTCATAAGGCGAAGGTCCAGACCCTCTCTGTCATAAGGCGAAAGTCCAGACCCTCTCTGTCATAAGGCGAAGGTCCAGACCCTCTCTGTCATAAGGCGAAGGTCTCGATCCTCTCTGTCATAAGGCAAAGGTCCAGACCCTCTCTGTCATAAGGCAAAGGTCCAGACCCTCTCTGTCATAAGGCAAAGGTCCAGACCCTCTCTGTCATAAGGCGAAGGTCCAGACCCTCTCTGTCATAAGGCAAAGGTCCAGACCCTCTCTGTCATAAGGCAAAGGTCCAGACCCTCTCTGTCATAAGGTGAAGGTCCATTCCCTCTCAATGGAGGTAAGTGACATCAAAAGCCTAACCCGGCAGACTATGCTTCTCAAGGAATGAACGCAGAGACATTTCTCCAATCAAATCGATGGATAACCTACCCATAAATCCCATTGAAGTGTAAGGCTCAATGGCCAAAACCGCAAGGGGAAAATCAAAGAGATTTCATTAGATGACCCAGAGGTCAAGAATATCTCTGTGAATCATGTAACAGTCAAGGAACTTCAGGATCCAACAGATGTACTCCTGGAATATTTCTCAGAGTGGAGATGTTTAAAAAAAATAGCTATAGCTCAGCTACTGAAAGTAAGACTTGTTCTGTAGCAACTGTTTTCAGAAGAGAAAATAATTGACCACAAAGTAAAAGATGAAAAAAAAAGGCTGTAGAAAAGCATATGAAGAAGTTCAGAGAGCTTCCTTGGATCCGCAAAAGCTCGTCCGTCGACGACGTGGTTGAGAAATCCACGGTAAGATGCAGCCAGTGGCAATCTTTCCCTTCAGGAGATTACCGATCTGGAGGAAGATGGGTTTGGAAAGAAGAAAATTAAACCATATTTACACTGGATCCTATTCTGCAGGATGGAACTACTGAGAGTTGGAGGAAGGGGGAGGAAGGATGGCAATGCCAAAGGATTTCAAACAACCAGTCATTTGATGGTAAATGCAGCCACCTCTCCACACTCATCTTGAGAAACGTGTACAAGCAGATCGGACAAAGTGGACAGAATCATACGCTCTTTAAGATAAGACCGAGGTATTGGCCAGTGAATCATATGCTCTCCAAGATAAGACAGAGGTATTGGATAGTGAATCATACGCTCTCCAAGATAAGACTGAGGTATCGAATAGTGAATCATATGCTCTCTAAGGTAGGACCGAGGTATTGGCCAGTGCATCATATGCTCTCTAAGGTAGGACCGAGGTATTGGATAGTGAATCAAACGCTCTCCAAGATAAGACAGAGGTAGGTTTTGGATCGTGAATCATAGGCTCTCTGTCTTGTTATCACATATGAATATTACGCTCTCCAAGATAAGACAGAGGTACTGGATAGTGAATCATACGCTCTCCAAGATAAGACGGAGGTATTGGCCAGTGAATCATATGCTCTCCAAGATAAGACGGAGGTATTGGCCAGTGAATCATATGCTCTCCAAGATAAGACGGAGGTATTGGCCAGTGAATCATATGCTCTCCAAGATAAGACAGAGGTATTGGCCAGTGAATCATATGCTCTCCAAGATAAGACAGAGGTATTAGATAGTGAATCATATGCTCTCCAAGATAAGACAGAGGTATTGGATAGTGAATCATACGCTCTCTAAGATAAGACAGAGGTATTGGATAGTGAATCAAACGCTCTCCAAGATAAGACAGAGGTAGGTTTTGGATCGTGAATCATATGCTCTCAGTCTTGTTATCACATATGAATATTACGCTCTCCAAGATAAGACCGAGGTATTGGATAGTGAATCAAACGCTCTCCAAGATAAGACAGAGGTATTTGATACTGAATTCTAATTCTGTTACAAAGATA
Source organism: Salvelinus fontinalis (assembly GCF_029448725.1). Lineage (NCBI taxonomy): Eukaryota > Metazoa > Chordata > Actinopteri > Salmoniformes > Salmonidae > Salvelinus > Salvelinus fontinalis. Next base: position 74,074 of record NW_026600429.1, on the reverse strand, counting down.
ATCTTTAAAAACTGACCTCCACAAGATTCATGTATCAACTCTGACTTTTCACCATTTACATATGCGGGCACTTTGGACCGGTTAGAGGTGAAGCGTTGCTGCTCCTACATCACACAATATGGTGTTATATCCACATGTCTAGCCAGCCTCCTCATCCTTCTTCAAGTTGATATGGTGTTATATCCACATGTCTAGCCAGCCTCCTCGTCCTTCTTCAAGTTGATATGGTGTTATATCCACATGTCTAGCCAGCCTCCTCGTCCTTCTTCAAGTTGATATGGTGTTATATCCACATGTCTAGCCAGCCTCCTCATCCTTCTTCAAGTTGATATGGTGTTATATTCACATGTCTAGCCAGCCTCCTCGTCCTTCTTCAAGTTGATATGGTGTTATATCCACATGTCTAGCCAGCCTCCTCATCCTTCTTCAAGTTGATATGGTGTTATATTCACATGTCTAGCCAGCCTCCTCATCCTTCTTCAAGTTGATATGGTGTTATATTCACATGTCTAGCCAGCCTCCTCGTCCTTCTTCAAGTTGATATGGTGTTATATTCACATGTCTAGCCAGACTCTTCATCCTTCTTCAAATAGCATTTTTCTTGATACAGATTCATTTATTTTTTTTCAGTGCCATTGTCAGATTTACCTGCAGGAAAAGGGGGTCAAGTGAAAGGAAATGATGTCAGATAACTGCACCTATTATGTCAGCGAGCGAGAAATTCAATTTTGAAAAGATTCAACTTAACCTTTATTTAACAAGTCCGTTTAGAACAATTTCTTATTTACAATGACTACCAACACCAGCCAAACCCGCAACGCTGGGACAATTGTACACCTCCCTATGGGACTCCCAATCAAAGCCAGATGTGATTCAGCCTGGATTTGAACCAGGGACTGTAGTGTCGCCTTTTGCAATGAGATGCGGTGCCTTAGATGCCCGTGCCACTCAGGAGCCAGGTGTTCAACCACGCACTGGATCTAACCCACGCTCTGGATCCAACCACAGAGGTGGTTTGTGGGAGTGACAGATCTGCCAGGTGAGGTCCATGCTAACATCGGCCCTGAGACAGCAGCCATTGGATGACGAAGGCTTGCAAATAGATTTATTTGAAGTGGAAGCCATCTTGAACGACCGCCCAATCACTGCTGTATCTGACGATCCCAATCACCTTGAAGCTCTCACATCAAATCATTTACTGCTGTTGAAAATAAAAACCCATCATGCTGCATGGACTATTTGTGACTTGATTCAGGAAACTAGGTGTATGGATAACATGTAAACACCGGAAACTAGGCGTATGTCACGCCCTGGCCTTATTATTCTTTGTTTTCTTTATTATTTTAGTTAGGTCAGGGTGTGACATGGGTAATGTTTATGTTTTGTTGGTTTTGGGTGTTTATTTGGTAGAGGGGTTATGGGGTGTAGTAGATGGTTTTGTGTTGAGTGTATATGTCTAGCGTTGTCTATGTTGGTTAGTTATCTAGGAGAGTCTATGGTTACCTGAATGAGTTCCCAATTAGAGACAGCTGATTTCGGTTGTCTCTGATTGGGAGCCTTATTTAGGGTAGCCATAGGCTCTCATTGGTTGTGGGTAATTGTCTATGTAAGAACGTTAGTAGCCTGTATGTTTGTGCACAACGTTTGTAGCTTCACGGTCGTTTTGTTATTTTGTTGTTTTGTTAAAGTGTTTTTGTGTCGTGTTCATCTTCGTGTTAAAATAAAAGAAGATGGCATATTTTCCAACTGCTGCATTTTGGTCCGTTAATCCGCCACACGATCGTGACAGAATTACCCACCATAGGACCAAGCGGCATGGAAGGCGGCAACAGGACCTACCTACACAGGATCTCTGGAGTTGGGAGGACGAATTGGAAAGAGATGGACCTTGGGATCAACCTGGAGAATATCGCCTCCCTCGTGAAGAGCTGGAGGCAGCGAAAGCCGAGAGGAGGCGATATGAGGAGGCAGCACGGAGACAAGGCTGGAAACCCGTGAGTACACCCCAAAAATTTCTTGGGGGGGGCCTTAAAGGGAGTGTGGCGAAGTCAGGTAGGAAACCTGCGCCTACTCCCTGTACTTACCGTGGAGAGCGGGAGTACGGGCAGACACCGTGTTACGCAGTAGAGCGCACGGTGTCTCCTGTACGCGTGCATAGCCCGGTTCGGTACATTTCAGCTCCACGTATCGGCCGGGCTAGACTGAGCGTTGAGCCGTATGTCATGAAGCCGGCCCAACGCATCTGGTCACCAGTGCGTCTCCTCGGGCCGGCGTACATGGCACCAGCCTTACGCATGGTGTCCCCGGTTCGCCTACATAGGCCGGTGCGGGTTATTCCACCTCCCCGCACTGGTCAGGCGACGGGGAGCATAGAACCAGGTAAGGTTGGGCAGGCTCGGCGTTCAAGGGAGCCAGTACGCCTGCACGGTCCGGTATTTCCGGCGCCACCTCCCCGCCCCAATCCAGTACCACCAGTGCCTCCTCCACGCACTAGCTATATGGTGCGTGTCTCCAGCCCTTTACCACCAGTGTCTAAACCACGCACCAAGCCTCCTGTGTGTCCCCAGAGTCCTGTGCGTCCTGTTGCTGCTCCCCTGAGATGCGTGTCCCCAGCCCGGTGCCACCAGTCCCGGCACCACGCACCAGGCCTACAGTGCGCCTCAGCCGGCAGGAGTCTGCCGTCTGCACAGCAATGACTGAACTGCCCGTCTCCCCAGCGCCATCTGAGCCATCCGTCTCCCCAGCGCCATCTGAGCCATCCGTCTGCAATGAGCCTGCAAAGCCGCCCGTCTGCCATGAGCCTGCAAAGCCGCCCGTCTGCCATGAGCCCACTGAGCCGTCCGCCAGACAGGAGCCGCTAGAGCCGCCAGCCAGACAGGAGCCGCTAGAGCCGTCCGTCAGACAGGATCTGCCAGAGCCGACAACCAGACAGGATCTGCCAGAGCCGCCAACCAGACAGGATCTGCCAGAGCCGCCAACCAGACAGGAGCAGCCAGATCAGTCAGCCAGCCATGAGCAGCCAGATCCGTCAGCCAGCCATGAGCAGCCAGATCCGTCAGCTAGCCATGAGCAGCCAGATCCGTCAGCTAGCCATGAGCAGCCAGATCCGTCAGCTAGCCATGAGCAGCCAGATCCGTCAGCTAGCCATGAGCAGCCAGATCCGTCAGCTAGCCATGAGCAGCCAGATCCGTCAGCTAGCCATGAGCAGCCAGATCCGTCAGCTAGCTATGAGCAGCCAGATCCGTCAGCTAGCCATGAGCAGCCAGATCCGTCAGCTAGCCATGAGCAGCCAGATCCGTCAGCTAGCCATGAGCAGCCAGATCCGTCAGCCAGCCATGAGCAGCCAGATCCGTCAGCCAGCCATGAGCAGCCAGATCCGTCAGCCAGCCATGAGCAGCCAGATCAGTCAGCCAGCCATGAGCAGCCAGATCCGTTAGCCAGCCATGAGCAGCCAGATCTGTCAGCCAGCCATGGGCCGTCCCTCAGTCCGGAGCTGCAGTCCCTCAGTCCGGAGCTGCAGTCCCTCAGTCCGGAGCTGCCATTCCTCAGTCCGGAGCTGCCCCTTACCCTGGAGCTGCCCCTTACCCTGGTGCTGCCCCTTACCCTGGTGCTGCCCCTTACCCTGGTGCTGCCCCTTACCCTGGTACTGCCCCTTATCCTGGTACTGCCCCTGACCCTGGTACTGCCCCTTACCCTGGTACTGGTCCTTAGTCCGGAGCTGTCCCTTAGTCCGGAACTCCCCCTTAATGCAATGGGGTTAATGTGGAGGGGGGTCGTTTGGAGGAAGCCTAGGAGGTGGTTAGGTACTGTGGTGACGTGGGGACTACGACCAGAGCCGGAGCCGCCACCGTGGAGGGGAGCCCACCCAGACCCTCCCCTAGACTGTGTATGGTGCGCCCGGAGTTCGCGCCTCAAGGGGGGGGTTATGTCACGCCCTGGCCTTATTATTCTTTGTTTTCTTTATTATTTTAGTTAGGTCAGGGTGTGACATGGGTAATGTTTATGTTTTGTTGGTTTTGGGTGTTTATTTGGTAGAGGGGTTATGGGGTGTAGTAGATGGTTTTGTGTTGAGTGTATATGTCTAGCGTTGTCTATGTTGGTTAGTTATCTAGGAGAGTCTGTGGTTACCTGAATGAGTTCCCAATTAGAGACAGCTGATTTCGGTTGTCTCTGATTGGGAGCCTTATTTAGGGTAGCCATAGGCTCTCATTGGTTGTGGGTAATTGTCTATGTAAGAACGTTAGTAGCCTGTATGTTTGTGCACAACGTTTGTAGCTTCACGGTCGTTTTGTTATTTTGTTGTTTTGTTAAAGTGTTTTTGTGTCGTGTTCATCTTCGTGTTAAAATAAAAGAAGATGGCATATTTTCCAACTGCTGCATTTTGGTCCGTTAATCCGCCACACGATCGTGACAGCGTATGGATAACATGAAAACACAGGAAACTAGGCGTATGGATAACATGTAAACACAGGAAACTAGGCGTATGGATAACATGTAAACACAGGAAACTAGGCGTATGGATAACATGTAAACACAGGAAACTAGGCGTATGGATAACATGTAAACACAGGAAACTAGGCGTATGGATAACATGATCACACAGGAAACTAGGCGTATGGATAACATGATCACACAGGAAACTAGGTGTATGGATAACATGTAAACACAGGAAACTAGGCGTATGGATAACATGATCACACAGGAAACTAGGCGTATGGATAACATGTAAACACAGGAAACTAGGCGTATGGATAACATGTAAACACAGGAAACTAGGCGTATGGATAACATGTAAACACAGGAAACTAGGCGTATGGATAACATGTAAAGACAGGAAACTAGGCGTATGGATAACATGTAAACACAGGAAACTAGGCGTATGGATAACATGTAAACACAGGAAACTAGGCGTATGGATAACATGATCACACAGGAAACTAGGCGTATGGATAACATGTAAACACAGGAAACTAGGCGTATGGATAACATGTAAACACAGGAAACTAGGCGTATGGATAACATGTAAACACAGGAAACTAGGCGTATGGATAACATGTAAACACAGGAAACTAGGCGTATGGATAACATGTAAACACAGGAAACTAGGCGTATGGATAACATGTAAACACAGGAAACTAGGCGTATGGATAACATGTAAACACAGGAAACTAGGCGTATGGATAACATGTAAACACAGGAAACTAGGCGTATGGATAACATGTAAACACAGGAAACTAGGCGTATGGATAACAGGAACACACAGGAAACTAGGCGTATGGATAACATGTAAACACAGGAAACTAGCCGTATGGATAACATGTAAACACAGGAAACTAGGCGTATGGATAACATGTAAACACAGGAAACTAGGCGTATGGATAACATGTAAACACAGGAAACTAGGCGTATGGATAACATGTAAACACCGGAAACTAGGCGTATGGATAACATGTAAACACAGGAAACTAGGCGTAGGGATAACATGTAAACACAGGAAACTAGGCGTATGGATAACATGTAAACACCGGAAACTAGGCGTATGGATAACATGTAAACACAGGAAACTAGGCGTATGGATAACATGAACACACAGGAAACTAGGCGTATGGATAACATGAACACACAGGAAACTAGGCGTATGGATAACATGTAAACACAGGAAACTAGGTGTATGGATAACATGTAAACACAGGAAACTAGGTGTATGGATAAAAGGAACACACAGGAAACTAGGCATATGGATAACATGTAAACACAGGAAACTAGGCGTATGGATAACATGTAAACACAGGAAACTAGTCGTATGGATAACATGTAAACACAGGAAACTAGGCGTATGGATAACATGTAAAGACAGGAAACTAGGCGTATGGATAACATGTAAACACAGGAAACTAGGCGTATGGATAACATGTAAACACAGGAAACTAGGCGTATGGATAACATGATCACACAGGAAACTAGGCGTATGGATAACATGTAAACACAGGAAACTAGGCGTATGGATAACATGATCACACAGGAAACTAGGCGTATGGATAACATGTAAACACAGGAAACTAGGCGTATGGATAACATGTAAACACAGGAAACTAGGCGTATGGATAACATGTAAACATACAGGAAACTAGGTGTATGGATAACATGAACACACAGGAAACTAGGCGTATGGATAACATGTAAACACAGGAAACTAGGCGTATGGATAACATGTAAACACAGGAAACTAGGCGCACACACACACACACACACACACACACACACACACACACACACACACACACACACACACACACACACACACACACACACACACACACACACACACACACACACACACACTCCCACATGATCTCTATCAGTACACCACACATCATAACCTTCATTGATTTCCCCCCACAATAGTATCAGATAGAAAAAGATTGGAAACGGATGTGATGACATCTGGCTCTTGGCCCTATATTCTGTGTTCCAAATAGAACCCTATTCCCTACTAAGTGCACTACTTTTTACCAGGACCCATAGGGATTCTGGTCAAAAGTAGTGCGCTATATAGGGAATAGAGTGCTATTTATGGTGTAGTGAAGTGCCCTTGTGTGTCAAACTGTAATTTTTATTAAACACCATTTATTAACTAAGATTTCTAACTCCATATATTCCCTTCATAATAATAATTGCAGCTTCTAATTTGTTTTTAAATGTATTTATCGGATTAACCTTGTCAATACGCTGCTAACTCTCCAACCAAACAATAATTTACATAAATTCAATACTCATATATTGCTAAACGTATTTTGTCACAAGTATCTTGAGGCGCTATTACACAATTCAAGGATATATGTTGAGTAATGCGTGTATTTTCTTGGAAACACTGAGGCGTGTTCGTGACACAGGTCAGTACGTTTTCCCTCCATGAGGCACGTGGCAATATTTGATTTTGAAATTCCGTGTAGAAACCTTTTTAAATTAGTCTACCGTATAATTTGATATTGATCGAGAAAGAGAATGCGATAGGCTCAATATTACTAATTGGACAGGTCATTCACTGTGCAAAAGGTCACAGTCTAAACAAACACTTAAACATGGACGTGGCATTAATGAGTTATCATGAAGTCTTTTCATGTACCCTTCATACTACAGACAGGGGGAACTTTGACCCTCAGAGGCATTTTTTTCAATGTATTGTAGCCTAAAGAGGGTTTATTTAATTCTTCAAAAATGTCGTTGTTTTATTGTTTCTATGTCAAGTTCTTTTTGGGGTTATTTTGATCCCAGGCCGAATACACTTTATTCTGCCTTTAGTAATTTGATGAGCAGGTCCTTTGTTTTTGTAATGTAGGTTTCTCTGGAGACATAATAAATTATCCATACCACCTGAGGGTGGTAGAGGACCTGTATCAGTGTTGTTTGAACACAAAGACTCATCATCCACAGAGATATAGGATCCCCATGTTCTCATCTAAGATTTGTTTTTTCTCTCTACATATCACATGACTGTGTACAAAACCCCCCCATAATAACCTTATTTGTTGATGGAGTACCAAAGACTGCCTGTGGTATAAATAGTTGATTGAACCTTTATACAGAACTCAGTTGCACTCTGAATCTACACAGAGAGTAGTGCACCCAAAGTGAATCAAGATGAGGGAGGTCTATTCATTTTTCTAGTTCAATTACAGCCTATTGGATGACTGTCATTCATATTCCAGTCACCCAGTTCAATGTAACATCGATAGGTTTAGGCTACTACATGATACTCAAATGTTCCCTGTACACATCATGAGGTTACTACAACCTAGCCTATAAATTAGGCTAGGTTGTAGTACACAAAATAAAGGTTTTGTGAACACAAAATAAAGGTTGGAGGACGTCTTCCGGGAAGTCTTCATGATTACTGTGTACGTCTATGGAAGGGGGTGAAAACCATGAGTCTCCTAGGTTTTGTATTGAAGTCAATGTACCAAGAGGAGGACGGAAGCTAGCTGTCCTCCGGCTACACCATGGTGCTACCTTACAGAGTGCTGTTGAGGCTACTGTAGACCTTCATTGCAAAACAATGTGTTTTAATCAATTGTTTGGTGACGTGAATATATTTTGTATAGTTATATATTAAAATGATAAATGTTTTGGTAATTTTCTTGAATATTTTTCTGAAGTTCAATCAGTAGGATAGTTATCTTCCTCCTCTGAAGAGCCTCCGCTGATAGAGAACTGTATTGGTGTGTAATTCACCAAAAAGCTCCTATGTAAAAAAGGTTTTATTTGAATCCAGGTTTCTCTAGAGTCATAATAACAAGGTATCTATGCCACCAGAGGTAACACAGAATACAGTAATACAGAATACAGTAAGACAGAATACAGTAATACAGAATACAGTAAGACAGAATACTGTAAGACAGAATACTGTAAGACAGAATACAGTAAGAGAAAATACAGTAAGACAGAATACAGTAAGACAGAATACAGTAAGTCAAAATACAGTAAGACAGGATACAGTAAGACAGGATACAGTAAGACAGGATACAGTAAGAGAGGATACAGTAAGACAGAATACAGTAATACAGAAAGCCCTTTAAATGTACACATGGTGCTGTATTCTCTCCTGTGAATTAGTAAAACAATTAAATGTTTTATATATACCAGAATTCCAATAATATACACCAATATTGTCCTTGTGCAACTATGGTTTGAAGTGACTTTGAGGATGTGGGCATGCTTTCAGAATCATCCTGCCATAGGCCCTAATAGTGCCATTGTTTTACTAGCAGTGATGCTAATGTTGGCTGTGGGGTATGGAAATAAAGAAAACCAAACCAAGCCATGTTTTTGGTCATTGTCTCTCCATGATCAATGGATGAAACACGTTTTTTGTCAATAAAATTAAGTATTATATCAAACTTTGGTGTACCGCCCCTTTAAATGCCATAAATATGTAAAAATGTATATTTACTTCAACATTCTGAAAACTAAACTATACTACAGTCAAATGACGGAAAATTTTCTCTTTTAGTACTAATGTAGTTGGTACTTTGAAAAAAAACGTGCATTATTTAAGGGAAACATAAATATTTTAT
>NW_026600429.1:25000-62500 GCF_029448725.1 Salvelinus fontinalis | reverse complement strand
GTATGCAAATGAGAATGATCGCTGCTGGGATGGGGTTTTGGCCCTGATTGGTGCTGATGACACCGGTCTGTGGTACGGTGTGGGGTGGTACAGACCTACAGAGTAGACAGACACCTCACTGCTAACGTCCTGATTGGTGCTGAGGACACCGGTCTGTGGTACGGTGTGGGGTGGTACAGACCTACAGAGTAGACAGACACCCCACTGCTAACGTCCTGATTGGTGCTGATGACACCGGTCTGTGGTACGGTGTGGGGTGGTACAGACCTACAGAGTAGACAGACACCTCACTGCTAACGTCCTGATTGGTGCTGAGGACACCGGTCTGTGGTACGGTGTGGGGTGGTACAGACATACAGACAGACACCCACTGCTAACGTCCTGATTGGTGCTGAGGACACCGGTCTGTGGCACGGTGTGGGGTGGTACAGACATACAGACAGACACCCACTGCTAACGTCCTGATTGGTGCTGAGGACACCGGTCTGTGGTACGGTGTGGGGTGGTACAGACATACAGACAGACACCCACTGCTAACGTCCTGATTGGTGCTGAGGACACCGGTCTGTGGTACGGTGTGGGGAGGTACAGAGTAGACAGACACCCCACTGCTAACGTCCTGATTGGTGCTGAGGACACCGGTCTGTGGTATTGTGTGAGGTGGTACAGACCTACAGAGTAGACAGACACCCCACTGCTAACGTTTTTAAGCCCTGTTCCTAACATGCCTTTTGTCCTGATCTTGTCCACATTCTAAAAACACATTGTGATCTGATTGTGATCTGATCTTTCTGACAACATTGTGTCTGGATATTTTACAAGTGTAAACGGATCTGGACAGTGAAAACCATTTTAAATCATCAGTATCCCTCTAAAATCATTGACAGGAGACGCCATTGACTTATGGCATCAATACGTGTCTTAAAAAAATGAATAAAAAAAATATTATTTTGAAAGAATATTCCGGTCAAGTAATTTGTTTACAGGGAGTGACCAGGATATCTGTTCACCATGCGGACACAGTGGACAGAGAGGAGACACATTTTTAACAACGTGTGTAGATACAACGGCTACAATATTGGCACAATCAGATTGTGGATTCAGTTCGGGACAGAGGACGCATGTTAGCACCAGGTATAAACGAGGATTCTGTCTGTGAGGCCTTTTAATGCAGGCTTCAGGCACTGGTATGGTGTACATTTTAAGACACCGTCAGCCTGAAAACCTCGTGCCTCACCCGTCCTTGAGTCAATCGTCACTGCTCTCCCCCTCAGTCTTTTCGCTGTAGTTCACTATGTCCGTTATATGACTCTGCGTTTTTACACAACAAATCATATTCCACCCACATGGTTGGCCTATTTCTCCAGGTCATTTGCTCACGAGGCGTTGATGATTGCCTCAAGGTACTGGGGTGAGTTTTGGGAGGCTGGCGAAAAGGTTCCTAAAATGTGCACCGTACTCCAGGCTGAGCGAGCTGAGATCTGTTAGCGTGTGGCTATACCCTGAGTTCACGACCAAACGGGAAGGTGGTATTTACCACATACGACTGGGGGGAAATCCACTCGAACGCCGCCCGAACTGGTCATTTACAAGTGGGAACCTGTCATCCCTGAGCTCTGACGTTGCCCACATGCTGACCTCTGACCTACAAAGGAAATGACCTCCGTAACAGCATTTTTGGCAGTTTAAATGCAACAACAAAACAATATTTATAAAAAGCAATCTATTAATATGGTTTGATAGCATGTTAGCTGTTCTTTTAGTTTATGGTTGGACACAGCTCGTTTACCATTCAGCCAATCAGAGTTTCTCACCGAAATGTATTAAAACACGTGCATGCAGCCCCAAGTAACCTTCCGGGTGGCGCAGTGGTCTAGGGCACTGCATCGCAGTGCTAGCTGCGCCACCAGAGTCTCTGGGTTCGCGCCCAGGCTGGGCTTGGTTCGCGCCCAGGCTCTGTCGCAGCCGGGAGGTCCGTGGGGCGACGCACAATTGGCATAGCGTCGTCCGGGTTTGGCCGGTAGGGATATCCTTGTCTCAGTATGTAAAATGTAATAAAACTCTACTGTAAATTGCTCTGGATAAGAGCGTCTGCTAAATGACTACAAATGTAAATGTAAGTTGTGTTTGCTACTTCACAACAGGAAATGACCACGTTTTTCCAATGAACACAGCATCACCCGCCAAATAGATTCAGAAATGTTACCGTTATGGTGTTCATTTTAGGAAAAACCATCAGCTTCAAACATCAGCCGTCCTTGAGTCAACCGTCAAACCCTTGTTTGAGTCTGAAGGCGTCCTACAATGGGCACCGTACTCTGTGCTTAGTGGCTAACTGCTAACTAGATTGTGACATGTTGGCGGCGCACTGACTGGGGCACGTTAAGAAGGGCTGTGGCAGACAGATGGGACCCTGAACCCTGCGCGCGTGTGCGTGTGTGTGTGTGTGTGTGTGTGTGTGTGTGTGTGTGTGTGTGTGTGTGTGTGTGTGTGTGTGTGTGTGTGTGTGTGTGTGTGTGTGTGTGTGTGTCAGACCCACAATTCCTCAGAGTTAAATGGTTACATTTAAGCCTAATGCAGATACTGTCGTTATATCAAACAGGAGATTATTTTCTCAGAGTAAAATTATATATGTGGGTAATAAGCTGACGGATATATTGAAAATAGCATTACTATTCAGTCGTTTCAATTATTTAACAACCCCCCCTCCCCTATCCAACCCCCCCCCCTCTAAAATAACATATTTTGATTTGAACTATCTGTCTTTAACACATGTAGTAACGTTCGTTCTCCTCCTCATCTGAGGAGGAGCAAGGATCGGACCCAAAATGCAGCTTGGTATGTTTCCATATTTATTTTTATAATAATAACGAAGACGAAAAACACTTAATAAACGACGTTAGAAGACCTGAACATGTGAACTTACAGACAACGAAGAACGCAATGAACAGGAACAGACTAACAAACGAAACGAAACAGCCCCGTGTGGTACAAACACTGACACAGGAACAATCACCCACAAACAAACAGTTTGAACAGCCTACCTTAATATGGTTCTCAATCAGAGGAAACGTAAAACACCTGCCCCTGATTGAGAACCATATCCGGCTAATTAACAATGACCCTAAACATAGAAACACATAACATAGAATGCCCACCAAGCTCGTTATTTTAATACAGGAAGCCACATAACCGCATAACTACTCATGTCCATTACATCCTGTACATGCTGTTTAGTCTTAGCATGTTCCGTGTTGTTGTATCATATTAGTAGATCCTGTACATGCTGTTTAGTCTTAGCATGTTCCGTGTTGTTGTATCATATCAGTAGATCCTGTACATGCTGTTTAGTCTTAGCATGTTCCGTGTTGTTGTATCATATTAGTAGATCCTGTACATGCTGTTTAGTCTTAGCATGTTCCGTGTTCGTGTATCATATTATTAGATCCTTTACGTGCTGTTCAGTCTTAGCATGTTCCGTGTTCGTGTATCATATTATTAGATCCTGTACGTGCTGTTCAGTCTTAGCATGTTCCGTGTTCGTGTGTAGTATTATTAGATCCTGTACGTTCTGTTTAGTCTTAGCATGTTCCGTGTTCGAGTATCATATTATTAGATCCTGTACATGCTGTTCAGTCTTAGCATGTTCCGTGTTGTTGTATCATATTAGTAGATCCTGTACATGCTGTTCAGTCTTAGCATGTTCCGTGTTCGTGTATCATATTATTAGATCCTGTACATGCTGCTTAGTCTTAGCATGTTCCGTGTTCGTGTATCATATTATTAGATCCTGCACGTTCTGTTTAGTCTTAGCATGTTCCGTGTTCGTGTATCATATTATTAGATCCTGTACGTTCTGTTTAGTCTTAGCATGTTCCGGGTTCGTGTATCATATTATTAGATCCTGTACGTGCTGTTCAGTCTTAGCATGTTCCGTGGTCGTGTATCATATTATTAGATCCTGTACGTGCTGTTTAGTCTTAGCATGTTCCGTGTTCGTGTATCATATTATTAGATCCTGTACATGCTGTTCAGTCTTAGCATGTTCCGTGTTCGTGTATCATATTATTAGATCCTGTACGTTCTGTTTAGTCTTAGCATGTTCCGTGTTCGAGTATCATATTATTAGATCCTGTAAATGCTGTTCAGTCTTAGCATGTTCCGTGTTCGTGTATCATATTATTAGATCCTGTACGTGCTGTTCAGTCTTAGCATGTTCCATGTTCGTGTATCATATTATTAGATCCTGTACGTGCTGTTTAGTCTTAGCATGTTCCGTGTTCGTGTATCATATTATTAGATCCTGTACGTGCTGTTCAGTCTTAGCATGTTCCGTGTTCGTATATCATATTATTAGATCCTGTACGTGCTGTTCAGTCTTAGCATGTTCCGTGTTCGTGTATCATATTATTAGATCCTGTACGTGCTGTTCAGTCTTAGCATGTTCCGTGTTCGTTTATCATATTATTAGATCCTGTACATGCTGTTCAGTCTTAGCATGTTCCGTGTTCGTGTATCATATTATTAGATCCTGTACGTTCTGTTTAGTCTTAGCATGTTCCGTGTTCGAGTATCATATTATTAGATCCTGTACATGCTGTTCAGTCTTAGCATGTTCCGTGTTCGTGTATCATATTATTAGATCCTGTACGTGCTGTTCAGTCTTAGCATGTTCCGTGTTCGTGTATCATATTATTAGATCCTGTACGTGCTGTTTAGTCTTAGCATGTTCCGTGTTCGTGTATCATATTATTAGATCCTATACGTGCTGTTCAGTCTTAGCGTGTTCCGTTTTGGTGTATCATATTATTAGATCCTGTACATGCTGTTCAGTCTTAGCATGTTCCGTGTTCGTGTATCACATTATTAGATCCTGTAAGTGCTGTTTAGTCTTAGCATGTTCCGTGTTCGTGTATCATATTATTAGATCCTGTACGTGCTGTTCAGTCTTAGCATGTTCCGTGTTCGAGTATCATATTATTAGATCCTGTACATGCTGTTTAGTCTTAGCATGTTCCGTGTTCGTGTATCATATTATTAGATCCTGTACGTGCTGTTCAGTCTTAGCATGTTCCGTGTTCGTGTATCATATTATTAGATCCTGTATGTGCTGTTCAGTCTTAGCATGTTCCGTGTTCGTGTATCATATTATTAGATCCTGTACGTGCTGTTCAGTCTTAGCATGTTCCGTGTTCGTGTATCATATTATCAGATCCTGTACATAATATTTAGTCTTAGCATGTTCCGTGTTCGTGTATCATATTATTAGATCCTGTACGTGCTGTTCAGTCTTAGCATGTTCCGTGTTCGTGTATCATATTATCAGATCCTGTACGTAATGTTCCGTCTTAGCATGTTCCATGTCCGTGTATCATATTATTAGGATTTGTAAATTAAATACGTAAATATTATTATGAGAAATACATTTGTCCTCTGTGTCTCCTCTGGAAGCATCACTACCCCCCCCCCCCCCCTTTTATAAAGCAGAGAATGGATTTATTTTGGCCTTCCCCCTTTTTCATATCAACATTGAACCGTTACGCTGTGACAAAAGAGCCTAAAACGCATACCACCACAGTAATTTGCATCTCATTCTTATCCTATTCAACTGAATAGTGATGAGTCATCATTTTCTTTTCATAATTGAATTTCAGTCAAAAAATTTAAAAAAAAGGAGAAAAAAATTAAAGAAAGCTCTCTCTGACACAAAGAGACAGATATATTTTTCTTGGGGGGGACGTTGTGCTATTATAGGGTAATTGGGCATCTTGGCCCGGCTCCCTCTTCCTGACAATGCCTTTGTATGCTTACCATTCACACGGCTTCTTTTCCATTTTGCTACCTGGCGAGAAACAAAGCACGTGTCACATTTAGACGAAGTCACGATGGCCGCTCTCTGAAACGGCTCTTTAGATAGGACACCGCTATTGACCAAGGCCAGTTAGGGCACTTTATCGGGAACAGGGTTACAATTGGGAAGCATCCATAATGATGCTGGAGAGACATAGTGATGCTGGAGAGACATAGTGATGATGGAGAGACATAGTGATGATGGAGAGACATAGTGATGATGGAGAGACATAGTGATGATGGAGAGACAGTGATGCTGGAGACATAGTGATGCTGGAGACATAGTGATGCTGGAGAGACATAGTGATGATGGAGAGACATAGTGATGATGGAGAGACATAGTGATGCTGGAGAGACATAGTGATGATGGAGAGACATAGTGATGCTGGAGAGACATTGTGATGCTGTTGAGACATTGTGATGCTGGAGAGACATAGTGATGCTGGAGAGACATAGTGATGATGGAGAGACATAGTGATGATGGAGAGACATCGTGATGTTGGAGAGACAGTGATGCTGGAGACAAAGTGATGCTGGAGAGACATTGTGATGCTGGAGAGACATAGTGATGCTGGAGACAAAGTGATGCAGGAGAGACATAGTGATGCTGGAGAGACACAGTGATGCTGGAAACAAAGTGATGTGGGAGAGTCATAGTGATGCTGGAGAGACATTGTGATGCGGGAGAGACTTAGTGATGCTGGAGAGACACAGTGATGCTGGAAACAAAGTGATGTGGGAGAGTCATAGTGATGCTGGAGAGACATTGTGATGCGGGAGAGACATAGTGATGCTGGAGAGACACAGTGATGCTGGAAACAAAGTGATACGGGAGAGTCATAGGGACGATGAAGAGGCATAGTGATGCTGGTGACATAGTGATACTGGAGAGACAGTGATGCTGGATACATAATGATGCTGGAGACATAGTGATGCTGGAGACATAGTGATGCTGGAAACACAGTGAAATTAGAGACATAGTGATTTTGGAGAGATAGTGATGCTAGAGACATAGTGATGCTGGAGACATAGTGATGCTGTAAACACAGTGATGCTGGAGACATAGTGATATTGGATACATGGTGATGCTAGATACATAGTGATGCTGGAAACACAGTGATGCTGGAAACACAGTGATGCTGGAAACATAGTCATGCTGGAAACACGGTGATGCTAGAGACATAGTGATGCTGGAAACACAGTGATGCTGGAAACACAGTGATGCTGGAGACATAGTCATGCTGGAAACACGGTGATGCTGGAGACATAGTGATGCTGGAAACATAGTGATGCTGGAAACATAGTGACGCTGGAGACATTGTGATGCTGAAGACATTGTGATGCTGTAAACACAGTGATGCTGGAAACATAGTGATGCTGGAGACACAGTGATGCTGGAGACATGGCGATTCTGGACACATAGTGATGCTGGAGACATAGTGATGCTGGAGCCATAGTGATGCTGTAAACATAGTGATGCTGGAGACATAGTGATGCTGTAAACATAGTGATGCTGGAGAGACATAATGATGCTGGAGACATATTGATGCTGGACACATAGTGATGCTGTAGACACAGTGATGCTGGACACTTAGGGATGCTGGATACATAGTGATGCTAGAGACGTAGTGATGCTGGATACACAGTGATGCTGTAAACACAGTGATGCTGTAAACATAGTGATGCTGGAGACACAGTGATGCTGGATCCATAGTGATGCTGTAAACATAGGAATACTGGAGACACAGTGATGCTGGATCCATAGTGATGCTGGAGACATAGTGATGCTGTAAACATAGTGATGATGGAGACACAGTGATGCTGGATCCATAGTGATGCTGTAAACATCTATGAATGATATTACTGTACGATCTTGGAATAGATGTGTGAACTAGGTAGGTAATGAAGACGTCACCACACAGCAGTGTGATGTAATTACATGGCCTAGAGTGTAATAATAATGTAGGCAGGAATGAACACGTCAACCTGTCATCTCACAGCTGAGAAGTATTGAAGAGACAGACGCCGAGCTCACTGAGTTTAGCTGTAATGTACTATACTCTACTGTACTGTACTCTACTGTACTGTACCCTACTGTTCTGTACTGTACTGTACCCTACTCTACTGTACCCTACTCTACTGTACCCTACTGTACTGTACCCTACTCTACTGTACCCTACTCTACTGTACCCTACTCTACTGTACCCTACTGTACTCTACCCTACTGTACTGTACCCTACTCTACTGTACCCTACTCTACTGTACCCTACTGTACTGTATCCTACTGTACCCTACTCTACTGTACCCTACTCTACTGTACCCTACTGTACTGTACCCTACTGTACCCTACTGTACTGTACCCTACTGTACTGTACCCTACTGTACCATACTCTACTATACTCTACTGTACTGTACTCTACTGTACTGTACCCTACTGTACTGTACCCTACTGTACCCTACTGTACTGTACTGTACTCTGCTGTACTGTACCCTACTGTACTGTACCCGACTGTACTGTACCCTACTGTTCTGTACTGTACCCTACTGTACTGTACCCTACTGTACTGTACTCTACTGTACTGTACCCTACTGTACCCTACTGTACCCTACTGTTCTGTACTGTACCCTACTGTTCTGTACTGTACTGTACCCTACTCTACTGTACCCTACTCTACTGTACCCTACTATACTGTACCCTACTGTACTGTACCCTACTGTACTGTACCCTACTCTACTGTACCCTACTGTACTGTACCCTACTGTTCTGTACTGTACCCTACTGTTCTGTACTGTACCCTACTGTACTGTACTCTACTGTACTGTACCCTACTGTACCCTACTGTACCCTACTGTTCTGTACTGTACCCTACTGTTCTGTACTGTACTGTACCCTACTCTACTGTACCCTACTCTACTGTACCCTACTATACTGTACCCTACAGTACTGTACCCTACTGTACTGTACCCTACTGTACTGTACTGTCCTGTACCCTACTGTACTGTACCCTACTGTATTGTACCCTACTGTACTGTACTGTCCTGTACCCTACTGTACCCTACTGTACTGTACTGTACCCTACTCTACTGTACCCTACTCTACTGTACCCTACTATACTGTACCCTACTGTACTCTACCCTACTGTACTGTACCCTACTCTACTGTACCCTACTGTACTGTACCCTACTGTACCCTACTGTACTGTACCCTACTGTACCCTACTGTACCCTACTGTACCCTACTGTACTGTACCCTACTGTACCCTACTGTACCCTACTCTACTGTACCCTACTGTACTGTACCCTACTGTACCCTACTGTACTGTACCCTACTGTACCCTACTGTACCCTACTGTACTGTACCCTACTGTACTGTACCCTACTCTACTGTACCCTACTCTACTGTACCCTACTGTACTGTACCCTACTGTACTGTACCCTACTCTACTGTACCCTACTGTACTGTACCCTACTGTACTGTACCCTACTGTACCCTACTGTACTGTACCCTACTCTACTGTACCCTACTCTACTGTACTGTACCCTACTGTACTGTACCCTACTGTACTGTACCCTACTCTACTGTACCCTACTCTGCTGTACCCTACTCTACTGTACTGTACCCTACTCTACTGTACCCTACTGTACTGTACCCTACTGTACCCTACTTTACTGTACCCTACTGTACTGTACCCTACTGTACCCTACTGTACTGTACCCTACTGTACTGTACCCTACTGTACTGTACCCTCCTGTACTGTACCCTACTGTACCCTACTGTACTGTACCCTACTGTACTGTACCCTACTCTACTGTACCCTACTGTACTGTACCCTACTGTACTGTACCCTACTCTACTGTACCCTACTGTACTGTACCCTACTCTACTGTACCCTACTCTACTGTACCCTACTCTACTGTACCCTACTGTACTCTACCCTACTGTACTGTACCCTACTCTACTGTACCCTACTCTACTGTACCCTACTGTACTGTATCCTACTGTACCCTACTCTACTGTACCCTACTCTACTGTACCCTACTGTACTGTACCCTACTGTACCCTACTGTACTGTACCCTACTGTACTGTACCCTACTGTACCATACTCTACTATACTCTACTGTACTGTACTCTACTGTACTGTACCCTACTGTACTGTACCCTACTGTACCCTACTGTACTGTACTGTACTCTGCTGTACTGTACCCTACTGTACTGTACCCTACTGTACTGTACCCTACTGTTCTGTACTGTACCCTACTGTACTGTACCCTACTGTACTGTACTCTACTGTACTGTACCCTACTGTACCCTACTGTACCCTACTGTTCTGTACTGTACCCTACTGTTCTGTACTGTACTGTACCCTACTCTACTGTACCCTACTCTACTGTACCCTACTATACTGTACCCTACTGTACTGTACCCTACTGTACTGTACCCTACTCTACTGTACCCTACTGTACTGTACCCTACTGTTCTGTACTGTACCCTACTGTTCTGTACTGTACCCTACTGTACTGTACTCTACTGTACTGTACCCTACTGTACCCTACTGTACCCTACTGTTCTGTACTGTACCCTACTGTTCTGTACTGTACTGTACCCTACTCTACTGTACCCTACTCTACTGTACCCTACTATACTGTACCCTACAGTACTGTACCCTACTGTACTGTACCCTACTGTACTGTACTGTCCTGTACCCTACTGTACTGTACCCTACTGTATTGTACCCTACTGTACTGTACTGTCCTGTACCCTACTGTACCCTACTGTACTGTACTGTACCCTACTCTACTGTACCCTACTCTACTGTACCCTACTATACTGTACCCTACTGTACTCTACCCTACTGTACTGTACCCTACTCTACTGTACCCTACTGTACTGTACCCTACTGTACCCTACTGTACCCTACTGTACCCTACTGTACCCTACTGTACTGTACCCTACTGTACCCTACTGTACCCTACTCTACTGTACCCTACTGTACTGTACCCTACTGTACCCTACTGTACTGTACCCTACTGTACCCTACTGTACCCTACTGTACTGTACCCTACTCTACTGTACCCTACTCTACTGTACCCTACTGTACTGTACCCTACTGTACTGTACCCTACTCTACTGTACCCTACTGTACTGTACCCTACTGTACTGTACCCTACTGTACCCTACTGTACTGTACCCTACTCTACTGTACCCTACTCTACTGTACTGTACCCTACTGTACTGTACCCTACTGTACTGTACCCTACTCTACTGTACCCTACTCTGCTGTACCCTACTCTACTGTACTGTACCCTACTCTACTGTACCCTACTGTACTGTACCCTACTGTACCCTACTTTACTGTACCCTACTGTACTGTACCCTACTGTACCCTACTGTACTGTACCCTACTGTACTGTACCCTACTGTACTGTACCCTCCTGTACTGTACCCTACTGTACCCTACTGTACTGTACCCTACTGTACTGTACCCTACTCTACTGTACCCTACTGTACTGTACCCTACTGTACTGTACCCTACTCTACTGTACCCTACTGTACTGTACCCTACTCTACTGTACCCTACTCTACTGTACCCTACTGTACTGTACCCTACTCTACTGTACCCTACTCTGCTGTACCCTACTCTACTGTACTGTACCCTACTCTACTGTACCCTACTGTACTGTACCCTACTGTACCCTACTGTACTGTACCCTACTGTACCCTACTGTACTGTACCCTACTGTACTGTACCCTACTGTACTGTACCCTACTGTACCCTACTGTACTGTACCCTACTGTACTGTACCCTACTCTACTGTACCCTACTGTACTGTACCCTACTGTACCCTACTGTACTGTACCCTACTGTACTGTACCCTACTGTACTGTACCCTCCTGTACTGTACCCTACTGTACTGTACCCTACTGTACCCTACTGTACTGTACCCTACTGTACCCTACTGTACTGTACCCTACTGTACCCTACTGTACTGTACCCTACTCTACTGTACTGTACCCTACTGTACTGTACCCTACTGTACCCTACTGTACTGTACCCTACTGTACCCTACTGTACTGTACCCTACTGTACTGTACCCTACTGTACTGTACCCTCCTGTACTGTACCCTACTGTACTGTACCCTACTGTACCCTACTGTACTGTACCCTACTGTACCCTACTGTACTGTACCCTACTGTACCCTACTGTACTGTACCCTACTGTACCCAACTGTACTGCACCCTACTGTACCCTACTGTACTGTACCCTACTGTACTGTACCCTACTGTACTGTACCCTACTCTACTGTACCCTACTGTACTGTACCCTACTGTACCCTACTGTACTGTACCCTACTGTACCCTACTGTACTGTACCCTACTGTACCCTACTGTTCTGTACTTCTGCTGTCGGTCAGTTAACATCACATCATTGCCATCAGATTCTAGCATGTCTATGGAGGCCTCCAGCAGCTTGGTGATGAGATTCTAACATGTCTATGGAGGCCTCCAGCAGCTTGGTGATGAGATTCTAGCATGTCTATGGAGATCTCCAACAGCTTGGTGATGAGATTCTAGCATGTCTATGGAGGCCTCCAGCAGCTTGGTGATGAGATTCTAGCATGTCTATGGAGGCTTCCAACAGCTTGGTGATGAGATTCTAACATGTCTATGGAGGCCTCCAACAGCTTGGTGATGAGATTCTAGCTTGTCTATGGAGGCCTCCAACAGCTTGGTGATGAGATTCTAGCATGTCTATGGAGGCCTCCAGCAGCTTGGTGATGAGATTCTAGCATGTCTATGGAGGCCTCCAACAGCTTGGTGATGAGATTCTAGCATGTCTATGGAGGCCTCCAGCAGCTTGGTGATGAGATTCTAGCATGTCTATGGAGGCTTCCAACAGCTTGGTGATGAGATTCTAGCCTGTCTATGGAGATCTAGAGCAGCTTGGTGATGATATTCTAGCTTGTCTATGGAGGCCTCCAACAGCTTGGTGATGAGATTCTAGCATGTCTATGGAGGCTTCCAACAGCTTGGTGATGAGATTCTAGCATGTCTATGGAGGCCTCCAACAGCTTGGTGATGAGATTCTAGCTTGTCTATGGAGGCCTCCAACAGCTTGGCGATGAGATTCTAGCATGTCTATGGAGGCCTCCAACAGCTTGGCGATGAGATTCTAGCTTGTCTATGGAGGCCTCCAACAGCTTGGCGATGAGATTCTAGCTTGTCTATGGAGGCCTCCAGCAGCTTGGTGATGAGATTCTAGCATGTCTTTGGAGGTCTCCAACAGCTTGGTGATGAGATTCTAGCTTGTCTATGGAGGCCTCCAGCAGCTTGGTGATGA
Organism: Salvelinus fontinalis; assembly: GCF_029448725.1. Taxonomy (NCBI): domain Eukaryota; kingdom Metazoa; phylum Chordata; class Actinopteri; order Salmoniformes; family Salmonidae; genus Salvelinus; species Salvelinus fontinalis. The sequence continues at coordinate 49,308 of NW_026600429.1, read as the reverse complement.
GATTCTAGCATGTCTTTGGAGGTCTCCAACAGCTTGGTGATGAGATTCTAGCTTGTCTATGGAGGCCTCCAGCAGCTTGGTGATGAGATTCTAGCATGTCTTTGGAGGTCTCCAACAGCTTGGCGATGAGATTCTAGCTTGTCTATGGAGGCCTCCAACAGCTTGGCGATGAGATTCTAGCTTGTCTATGGAGGCCTCCAGCAGCTTGGTGATGAGATTCTAGCATGTCTTTGGAGGTCTCCAACAGCTTGGTGATGAGATTCTAGCTTGTCTATGGAGGCCTCCAACAGCTTGGTGATGAGATTCTAGCATGTCTATGGAGGCCTCCAACAGCTTGGCGATGAGATTCTAGCATGTCTATGGAGGCCTCCAACAGCTTGGCGATGAGATTCTAGCATGTCTATGGAGGCCTCCAACAGCTTGGTGATGAGATTCTAGCATGTCTATGGAGGCCTCCAACAGCTTGGTGATGAGATTCTAGCATGTCTATGGAGGCCTCCAACAGCTTGGTGATGAGATTCTAGCATGTCTATGGAGGCCTCCAACAGCTTGGTGATGAGATTCTAGCTTGTCTATGGAGGCCTCCAACAGCTTGGCGATGAGATTCTAGCATGTCTATGGAGGCCTCCAACAGCTTGGCGATGAGATTCTAGCTTGTCTATGGAGGCCTCCAACAGCTTGGCGATGAGATTCTAGCTTGTCTATGGAGGCCTCCAGCAGCTTGGTGATGAGATTCTAGCATGTCTATGGAGGCCTCCAACAGCTTGGCGATGAGATTCTAGCATGTCTATGGAGGCCTCCAACAGCTTGGTGATGAGATTCTAGCATGTCTATGGAGGCCTCCGGCAGCTTGGTGATGATATTCTAGCATGTCTATGGAGGCCTCCAGCAGCTTGGTGATGAGATTCTAGCATGTCTATGGAGGCTTCCAACAGCTTGGTGATGAGATTCTAGCATGTCTATGGAGATCTAGAGCAGCTTGGTGATGATATTCTAGCTTGTCTATGGAGGCCTCCAACAGCTTGGGGATGAGATTCTAGCATGTCTACGGAGGCCTCCAACAGCTTGGTGATGAGATTCTAGCATGTCTATGGAGGTGTCCAACAGCTTGGGGATGAGATTCTAGCATGTCTATGGAGGCCTCCAACAGCTTGGTGATGAGATTCTAGCATGTCTATGGAGGCCTCCAACAGCTTGGTGATGAGATTCTAGCATGTCTATGGAGGCCTCCAACAGCTTGGTGATGAGATTCTAGCATGTCTATGGAGGCCTCCAGCAGCTTGGTGATGAGATTCTAGCATGTCTATGTAGATCTAGAGCAGCTTGGTAATGAGATTCTAGCATGTCTATGGAGGCCTCCAGCAGCTTGGTGATGAGATTCTAGCATGTCTATGGAGGCCTCCAACAGCTTGGTGATGAGATTCTAGCATGTCTATGGAGTCCTCCAGCAGCTTGGTGATGAGATTCTAGCATGTCTATGGAGGCCTCCAACAGCTTGGTGATGAGATTCTAGCATGTCTAAGGAGGCCTCCAGCAGCTTGGTGATGAGATTCTAGCATGTCTATGGAGGCCTCCAACAGCTTGGTGATGAGATTCTAGCATGTCTATGGAGGCCTCCAACAGCTTGGTGATGAGATTCTAGCATGTCTATGGAGGTGTCCAACAGCTTGGTGATGAGATTCTAGCATGTCTATGGAGGCCTCCAACAGCTTGGTGATGAGATTCTAGCATGTCTATGGAGGCCTCCAACAGCTTGGTGATGAGATTCTAACATGTCTATGGAGGCCTCCAACAGCTTGGTGATGAGATTCTAGCATGTCTATGGAGGCCTCCAACAGCTTGGTGATGAGATTCTAGCATGTCTATGTAGATCTAGAGCAGCTTGGTGATGAGATTCTAGCATGTCTATGGAGATCTAGAGCAGCTTGGTGATGAGATTCTAGCTTGTCTATGGAGATCTAGAGCAGCTTGGTGATGAGATTCTAGCATGTCTATGGAGGTCTCCAACAGCTTGGTGATGAGATTCTAGCATGTCTATGGTGGCCTCCAGCAGCTTGGTGATGAGATTCTAGCATGTCTATGGTGGCCTCCAACAGCTTGGTGATGAGATTCTAGCATGTCTATGGTGGCCTCCAACAGCTTGGTGATGAGATTCTAGCATGTCTATGGAGGTCTCCAACAGCTTGGTGATGAGATTCTAGCATGTCTATGGAGGTCTCCAACAGCTTGGTGATGAGATTCTAGCATGTCTATGGAGATCTAGAGCAGCTTGGTGATGAGATTCTAACATGTCTATGGAGGTGTCCAACAGCTTGGTGATGAGATTATAACATGTCTATGGAGGTGTCCAACAGCTTGGTGATGAGATTCTAGCATGTCTATGGAGATCTAGAGCAGCTTGGTGATGAGATTCTAGCATGTCTATGGAGATCTAGAGCAGCTTGGTGATGAGATTCTAGCATGTCTATGGAGGCCTCCAACAGCTTGGTGATGAGATTCTAACATGTCTATGGAGGTCTCCAACAGCTTGGTGATGAGATTCTAGCATGTCTATGGAGGTCTCCAACAGCTTGGTGATGAGATTCTAGCATGTCTATGGAGGTCTCCAGCAGCTTGGTCATCAGATTCTAGCATGTCTACGGAGGCCTCCAACAGCTTGGTGATGAGATTCTAGCATGTCTATGGAGGCCTCCAACAGCTTGGTGATGAGATTCTAGCATGTCTATGGAGGCCTCCAACAGCTTGGTGATGAGATTCTAACATGTCTATGGAGGCCCCCAACAGCTTGGTGATGAGATTCTAGCATGTCTATGTAGATCTAGAGCAGCTTGGTGATGAGATTCTAGCATGTCTATGGAGGCCTCCAGCAGCTTGGTGATGAGATTCTAGCATGTCTATGGAGGCCTCCAACAGCTTGGTGATGAGATTCTAACATGTCTATGGAGGCCCCCAACAGCTTGGTGATGAGATTCTAGCATGTCTATGGAGGCCTCCAACAGCTTGGTGATGAGATTCTAACATGTCTATGGAGGCCTCCAACAGCTTGGTGATGAGATTCTAACATGTCTATGGAGGCCTCCAACAGCTTGGTGATGAGATTCTAACATGTCTATGGAGGCCTCCAACAGCTTGGTGATGAGATTCTAACATGTCTATGGAGGCCTCCAACAGCTTGGTGATGAGATTCTATTATGTCTATGGAGGCCTCCAACAGCTTGGTGATGAGATTCTAACATGTCTATGGAGGCCTCCAGCAGCTTGGTGATGAGATTCTAACATGTCTATGGAGGCCTCCAGCAGCTTGGTGATGAGATTCTAGCATGTCTATGGAGGCCTCCAACAGCTTGGTGATGAGATTCTAGCATGTCTATGGAGGCCTCCAACAGCTTGGTGATGAGATTCTAGCATGTCTATGGAGATCTCCAACAGCTTGGTGATGAGATTCTAGCATGTCTATGGAGTCCTCCAGCAGCTTGGTGATGAGATTCTAGCATGTCTATGGAGGTCTCCAACAGCTTGGTGATGAGATTCTAGCATGTCTATGGAGGCCTCCAACAGCTTGGTGATGAGATTCTAGCATGTCTATGTAGATCTAGAGCAGCTTGGTGATGAGATTCTAGCATGTCTATGGAGGCCTCCAACAGCTTGGGGATGAGATTCTAGCACGTCTATGGAGGCCTCCAACAGCTTGGTGATGAGATTCTAGCATGTCTATGGAGGCCTCCAACAGCTTGGTGATGAGATTCTAGCATGTCTATGGAGGCCTCCAACAGCTTGGTGATGAGATTCTAGCATGTCTATGGAGGCCTCCAACAGCTTGGTGATGAGATTCTAGCATGTCTATGGAGGTCTCCAACAGCTTGGTGATGAGATTCTAACATGTCTATGGAGGCCTCCAACAGCTTGGTGATGAGATTCAGGCATGTCTATGGAGGCCTCCAGCAGCTTGGTGATGAGATTCTAGCATGTCTATGGAGGTCTCCAACAGCTTGGTGATGAGATTCTAACATGTCTATGGAGGCCTCCAACAGCTTGGTGATGAGATTCTAGCATGTCTATGGAGGCCTCCAACAGCTTGGTGATGAGATTCTAGCATGTCTATGGAGGCCTCCAACAGCTTGGTGATGAGATTCTAGCATGTCTATGTAGATCTAGAGCAGCTTGGTGATGAGATTCTAGCATGTCTATGGAGATCTAGAGCAGCTTGGTGATGAGATTCTAGCTTGTCTATGGAGATCTAGAGCAGCTTGGTGATGAGATTCTAGCATGTCTATGGAGGCCTCCAACAGCTTGGTGATGAGATTCTAGCATGTCTATGGAGGTCTCCAACAGCTTGGTGATGAGATTCTAGCATGTCTATGGAGGTCTCCAACAGCTTGGTGATGAGATTCTAGCATGTCTATGGAGATCTAGAGCAGCTTGGTGATGAGATTCTAACATGTCTATGGAGGTGTCCAACAGCTTGGTGATGAGATTCTAACATGTCTATGGAGGTGTCCAACAGCTTGGTGATGAGATTCTAGCATGTCTATGGAGATCTAGAGCAGCTTGGTGATGAGATTCTAGCATGTCTATTGAGGTCTCCAACAGCTTGGTGATGAGATTCTAGCATGTCTATGGAGGCCTCCAACAGCTTGGTGATGAGATTCTAGCATGTCTATGGAGGCCTCCAACAGCTTGGTGATGAGATTCTAGCATGTCTATGGAGGCCTCCAACAGCTTGGTGATGGGATTCTAGCATGTCTATGGAGGCCTCCAACAGCTTGGTGATGAGATTCTAACATGTCTATGGAGGCCTCCAACAGCTTGGTGATGAGATTCTAACATGTCTATGGAGGCCTCCAACAGCTTGGTGATGAGATTCTAACATGTCTATGGAGGCCTCCAACAGCTTGGTGATGAGATTCTAACATGTCTATGGAGGCCTCCAACAGCTTGGTGATGAGATTCTATTATGTCTATGGAGGCCTCCAACAGCTTGGTGATGAGATTCTAACATGTCTATGGAGGCCTCCAGCAGCTTGGTGATGAGATTCTAACATGTCTATGGAGGCCTCCAGCAGCTTGGTGATGAGATTCTAGCATGTCTATGGAGTCCTCCAGCAGCTTGGTGATGAGATTCTAGCATGTCTATGGAGGTCTCCAACAGCTTGGTGATGAGATTCTAGCATGTCTATGGAGGCTTTCAACAGCTTGGTGATGAGATTCTAGCATGTCTTTGGAGGCCTCCAACAGCTTGGTGATGAGATTCTAGCATGTCTATGGAGGTCTCCAACAGCTTGGTGATGAGATTCTAGCATGTCTATGGAGGCCTCCAACAGCTTGGTGATGAGATTCTAGCATGTCTATGGAGGTCTCCAACAGCTTGGTGATGAGATTCTAGCATGTCTATGGAGGCCTCCAACAGCTTGGTGATGAGATTCTAGCATGTCTATGTAGATCTAGAGCAGCTTGGTGATGAGATTCTAGCATGTCTATGGAGGCCTCCAACAGCTTGGGGATGAGATTCTAGCATGTCTATGGAGGCCTCCAACAGCTTGGTGATGAGATTCTAGCATGTCTATGGAGGCCTCCAACAGCTTGGTGATGAGATTCTAGCATGTCTATGGAGGCCTCCAACAGCTTGGTGATGAGATTCTAGCATGTCTATGGAGGTGTCCAACAGCTTGGTGATGAGATTCTAGCATGTCTATGGAGGCCTCCAACAGCTTGGTGATGAGATTCTAGCATGTCTATGGAGCCTTCCAACAGCTTGGTGATGAGATTCTAGCTTGTCTATGGAGGCCTCCAACAGCTTGGTGATGAGATTCTAACATGTCTATGGAGGCCTCCAACAGCTTGGTGATGAGATTCTAGCATGTCTATGGAGGCCTCCAACAGCTTGGTGATGAGATTCTAGCATGTCTATGTAGATCTAGAGCAGCTTGGTGATGAGATTCTAGCATGTCTATGGAGATCTAGAGCAGCTTGGTGATGAGATTCTAGCTTGTCTATGGAGATCTAGAGCAGCTTGGTGATGAGATTCTAGCATGTCTATGGAGGTCTCCAACAGCTTGGTGATGATATTCTAGCATGTCTATGGAGGCCTCCAACAGCTTGGTGATGAGATTCTAGCATGTCTAAGGAGGCCTCCAACAGCTTGGTGATGATATTCTAGCATGTCTAAGGAGGCCTCCAACAGCTTGGTGATGATATTCTAGCATGTCTATGGAGGCCTCCAACAGCTTGGTGATGAGATTCTAGCATGTCTATGGAGGCCTCCAACAGCTTGGTGATGAGATTCTAGCATGTCTATGGAGGCCTCCAACAGCTTGGTGATGAGATTCTAGCATGTCTATGGAGGCCTCCAACAGCTTGGTGATGATATTCTAGCATGTCTATGGAGGCCTCCAACAGCTTGGTGATGAGATTCTAGCATGTCTAAGGAGGCCTCCAACAGCTTGGTGATGATATTCTAGCATGTCTAAGGAGGCCTCCAACAGCTTGGTGATGATATTCTAGCATGTCTATGGAGGCCTCCAACAGCTTGGTGATGAGATTCTAGCATGTCTATGGAGGCCTCCAACAGCTTGGTGATGAGATTCTAGCATGTCTATGGAGGCCTCCAACAGCTTGGTGATGAGGTAGACATGTGACTCTGGACAGGCTGTGGTAGTGGATGGATGGAGGATGAGAGTAGGTTCAGACAGTCTCAGAAACACACTTTCACTAACCCATCAGGCATAATCAATGAGGAAAGACACATTGAACTAGCCTTTCTGTTCTCCAGGTTAGCCAGGGGAAGGCCTTGCTTTTTCCAATACAGAGCTATAAACACTTCAAAACTCTTTGGCACCCGTCTTTCCGCTCTATCACATGATATACAATACATTACAGGTTATTACTACACAACACATCATATACCAACACCAGAGTACCATCTTCCCCAGGCATGGGAGGAGTTAGAGTTATTAAATATGGATTACTATCGCAATGATGGATAGGAACACAGTGTCAACAGCCTGAGACACAGAAGACTTAGAGAGAGAGAGAGAGGAGAGAGAGACAGAGATATAGAGACAGAGAGAGAGGGTGAGAGAGAGGGAAAGAGAGAGACGCAGAGAGAGAGAGAGAGAGACGAGAGAGACGCAGAGAGAGAGAGAGAGACGCAGAGAGAGAGAGAGAGAGAGATAGTGAGAGAGACAGAGAGAGAGACTCAGAGAGGGAGAAAGGGACACAGAGAGAGAGAGACAGAGAGACAGAGAGACAGAGAGACAGAGAGACAGAGACAGAGAACGAGAGAGAGAGAGAGATAGTGAGAGAGAGGGTGAGAAAAGGTCTGAGCTGAAAAGAGAGCGAGTGTGGTTTGGTGTTGACACTTTGTGACCAGCTGGCTCTAGGGGTCAATAACTCCACAGAGCCTCCATTGATTAAGGTAATCTCAGGACAGAAACAGAAAGGGAGGGCTGGATTGCAGCAATGAAGGGAACGAGAAAAGGTCCAAGCTGAAATAAGAGCGAGTGGTGTCTGGTGTTGACACTTTGTGACCAGCGGGCTCCAGGGGTCAATAACTCCAGAGCCTCCATTGATTAAATTAATCTCAGAACAAAAACAGAAAGGGAGGGCTGGATTGGAGCCAGAGAGCAGAAGAGGAGGAAGAGGAGGAAATGAATGGTGAACTCTACTCAGCCCCAACAGATATCATCTCTGATGTATGGTGAACTCTACTCAGCCCCATATATATCATCTCTGATGTGTGGTGAACTCTACTCAGCCCCATATATATCATCTCTGATGTGTGGTGAACTCCACTCAGCCCCATATATATCATCTCTGATGTATGGTGAACTCCACTCAGCCCCATATATATCATCTCTGATGTATGGTGAACTCCACTCAGCCCCATATATATCATCTCTGATGTATGGTGAACTCCACTCAGCCCCATATATATCATCTCTGATGTATGGTGAACTCCACTCAGCCCCATATATATCATCTCTGATGTGTGGTGAACTCTACTCAGCCCCATATATATCATCTCTGATGTGTGGTGAACTCTACTCAGCCCCATATATATCATCTCTGATGTGTGGTGAACTCCACTCAGCCCCATATATATCATCTCTGATGTATGTTGAACTCTACTCATCCCCAATAGCTGTCATCCCCACTCACCTCTATGGATAACCCATGTAATGTATCCCAAATGGGAGCCTATTCCCCTTTTATAGTGCACTGCTTCTGAAATAGAGAACATAGGGTGTTGCCCACAGGGCTGTGGCGTAAAGTAGTGGATTGTATAAGGGGGCATGGTGCCATTTGTGATAGAGCCAACTCTTATGTTGGCTAACATGATACAGTACATGAAAGTGCAGAGAGCTTGCCAAAGGGTATCTCTAGCAACGAGATTCAACTCAGTGTATACATGTGAATGGGATGTACAGCTTAAGTCCATCCCTACGGTATCCCTATGAGAGGTTTAGCTTCATGTCTATAAGACCTAAAGAATGCATGATATTCCTCTTTCCCCGCGTCAAAGCTGGGCATAAAACCGATTGGCCCCTGAGGTAATTCTTTACCCCAGCGACATGCAACAACAACAATAAAAGGGAATGGAAAAATCTGTTTTGGGAAGAGGTCAAACAGCTGTACTTTGAGCATGGAGAATTGGATTAAGTTGGACATATTTCACTATCATCTGTCTAAAAACAGGTACAAAAAACACTTTAAGGAAATAGAGGGATAAAGGAACAATAGCATGTGGGCATGAGGAGAGTCAGAACCTCCTGAAAATCTATTGTTGTGTTGGGAGGCAGTCGATGGATGTAACGGCTTTCCTCCTATCATGGAACCTATCAGCAAAGCTGTTGGGTTATACAGTAGAGCTGCTGGTTATTCAGTAGAGCTGCTGGTTATTCTGTAGAGCTGCTGGTTATTCAGTAGAGCTGCTGGTTATTCAGTAGAGCTGCTGGTTATTCAGTAGAGCTGCTGGTTATATAGTAGAGCTGCTGGTTATTCATTAGAGCTGCTGGTTATATAGTAGAGCTGCTGGTTATTCATTAGAGCTGCTGGTTATTCATTAGAGGTGCTGGTTATTCAGTAGAGCTGCTGGTTATTCATTAGAGCTGCTGGTTATTCAGTAGAGCTGCTGGTTATTCAGTAGAGCTGCTGGTTATATAGTAGAGCTGCTGGTTATATAGTAGAGCTGCTCTTTATTCAATATAGCTGCTGGTTATTCAGTAGAGCTGTTGGTTATACAGTAGAGCTGCTGGTTATATAGTAGAGCTGCTGGTTATTCTGTAGAGCTGCTGGTTATTCAGTAGAGCTGCTGGTTATATAGTAGAGCTGCTGGTTATTCTGTAGAGCTGCTGGTTATATAGTAGAGCAGCTGGTTATTCAGTAGAGCTGCTGGTTATTCAGTAGAGCTGCTGGTTATTCAGTAGAGCTGCTGGTTATACAGTAGAGCTGCTGGTTATTCAGTAGAGCTGCTGGTTATATAGTAGAGCTGCTGGTTATACAGTAGAGCTGCTGGTTATTCAGTAGAGCTGCTGGTTATTCAGTAGAGCTGCTGGTTATTCAGTAGAGCTGCTGGTTATACAGTAGAGCTGCTGGTTATTCAGTAGAGCTGCTGGTTATATAGTAGAGCTGCTGGTTATACAGTAGAGCTGCTGGTTATTCAGTAGAGCTGCTGGTTATTCAGTAGAGCTGCTGGTTATTCAGTAGAGCTGCTGGTTATTCAGTAGAGCTGCTGGTTATTCAGTAGAGCTGCTGGATATTCTGTAGAGCTGCTGGTTATACAGTAGAGCTGCTGGTTATTCAGTAGAGCTGCTGGTTATTCAGTAGAGCTGCTGGTTATTCAGTAGAGCTGCTGGATATTCTGTAGAGCTGCTGGTTATACAGTAGAGCTGCTGGTTATTCAGTAGAGCTGCTGGTTATTCAGTAGAGCTGCTGGTTATTCAGTAGAGATGCTGGTTATTCAGTAGAGCTGCTGGTTATTCAGTAGAGATGCTGGTTATATAGTAGAGCTGCTGGTTATATAGTAGAGCTGCTGGTTATTCAGTAGAGCTGCTGGTTATTCAGTAGAGCTGCTGGTTATACAGTAGAGCTGCTGGTTATACAGTAGAGCTGCTGGTTATTCAGTAGAGCTGCTAGTTATTCAGTAGAGCTGCTGGTTATACAGTAGAGCTGCTGGTTATTCTGTAGAGCTGCTGGTTATTCAGTAGAGCTGCTGGTTATTCTGTAGAGCTGCTGGTTATTCAGTAGAGCTGCTGGTTATATAGTAGAGCTGCTGGTTATTCAGTAGAGCTGCTGGTTATTCAGTAGAGCTGCTGGTTATTCAGTAGAGCTGCTGGTTATTCAGTAGAGCTGCTTGTTATTCAGTAGAGCTGCTGGTTATACAGTAGAGCTGCTGGTTATTCAGTAGAGCTGCTGGTTATTCAGTAGAGCTGCTGGTTATACAGTAGAGCTGCTGGTTATTCTGTAGAGCTGTTGGTTATTCAGTAGAGCTGCGGGTTATTCAGTAGAGCTGCTGGTTATACAGTAGAGCTGCTGGTTATTCAGTAGAGCTGCTGGTTATATAGTAGAGCTGCTGGTTATACAGTAGAGCTGCTGGTTATACAGTAGAGCTGCTGGTTATATAGTAGAGCTGCTGGTTATATAGTAGAGCTGCTGGTTATTCAGTAGAGCTGCTGGTTATTCAGTAGAGCTGCTGGTTATTCAGTAGAGCTGCTGGTTATTCAGTAGAGCTGCTGGTTATATAGTAGAGCTGCTGGTTATTCTGTAGAGCTGCTGGTTATTCAGTAGAGCTGCTGGTTATTCAGTAGAGCTGCTGGTTATACAGTAGAGCTGCTGGTTATTCAGTAGAGCTGCTGGTTATATAGTAGAGCTGCTGGTTATACAGTAGAGCTGCTGGTTATACAGTAGAGCTGCTGGTTATATAGTAGAGCTGCTGGTTGTACAGTAGAGCTGCTGGTTATACAGTAGAGCTGCTGGTTATTAATTAGAGCTGCTGGTTATACAGTAGAGCTGCTGGTTATTCAGTAGAGCGGCTGGTTATTCAGTAGAGCTGCTGGTTATACAGTAGAGCTGCTGGTTATTCAGTAAAGCTGCTGGTTATTCAGTAGAGCTGCTGGTTATACAGTAGAGCTGCTGGTTATTCAGTAGAGCTGCTTGTTATTCAGTAGAGCTGCTGGTTATTCAGTAGAGCTGCTGGTTATACAGTAGGACTACTGGTTATATAGTAGAGCTGCTGGTTATACAGTAGAGCTGCTGGTTATATAGTAGAGCTGCTGGTTATTCAGTAGAGCTGCTGGTTATTCAGTAGAGCTGCTGGTTATTCAGTAGAGCTGCTGGTTATTCAGTAGAGCTGCTGGTTATTCATTAGAGCTAGTGGTTATCTAGTAGAGCTGCTGGTTATCTAGTAGAGCTGCTGGTTATACAGTAGAGCTGCTGGTTATACAGTAGAGCTGCTGGTTATTCAGTAGAGCTGCTGGTTATACAGTAGAGCTGCTGGTTATTCAGTAGAGCTGCTGGTTATTCAGTAGAGCTGCTGGTTATACAGTAGAGCTGCTGGTTATTCAGTAGAGCTGCTGGTTATTCAGTAGAGCTGCTGGTTATACAGTAGAGCTGCTGGTTATTCTGTAGAGCTGCTGGTTATTCAGTAGAGCTGCTGGTTATTCAGTAGAGCTGCTGGTTATACAGTAGAGCTGCTGGTTATTCAGTAGAGCTGCTGGTTATATAGTAGAGCTGCTGGTTATACAGTAGAGCTCCTGGTTATACAGTAGAGCTGCTGGTTATATAGTAGAGCTGCTGGTTATATAGTAGAGCTGCTGGTTATTCAGTAGAGCTGCTGGTTATTCAGTAGAGCTGCTGGTTATTCAGTAGAGCTGCTGGTTATTCAGTAGAGCTGCTGGTTATTCAGTAGAGCTGCTGGTTATTCAGTACAGCTGCTGGTTATTCAGTAGAGCTGCTGGTTATACAGTAGAGCTGCTGGTTATTCTGTAGAGCTGCTGGTTATTCAGTAGAGCTGCTGGTTATTCAGTAGAGCTGCTGGTTATACAGTAGAGCTGCTGGTTATTCAGTAGAGCTGCTGGTTATATAGTAGAGCTGCTGGTTATACAGTAGAGCTGCTGGTTATACAGTAGAGCTGCTGGTTATATAGTAGAGCTGCTGGTTATACAGTAGAGCTGCTGGTTATACAGTAGAGCTGCTGGTTATTAATTAGAGCTGCTGGTTATTCAGTAGAGCTGCTGGTTATTCAGTAGAGCTGCTGGTTATTCAGTAGAGCTGCTGGTTATTCAGTAGAGCTGCTTGTTATTCAGTAGAGCTGCTGGTTATACAGTAGAGCTGCTGGTTATTCAGTAGAGCTGCTGGTTATTCAGTAGAGCTGCTGGTTATACAGTAGAGCTGCTGGTTATTCTGTAGAGCTGCTGGTTATTCAGTAGAGCTGCGGGTTATTCAGTAGAGCTGCTGGTTATACAGTAGAGCTGCTGGTTATTCAGTAGAGCTGCTGGTTATATAGTAGAGCTGCTGGTTATACAGTAGAGCTGCTGGTTATACAGTAGAGCTGCTGGTTATATAGTAGAGCTGCTGGTTATATAGTAGAGCTGCTGGTTATTCAGTAGAGCTGCTGGTTATTCAGTAGAGCTGCTGGTTATTCAGTAGAGCTGCTGGTTATTCAGTAGAGCTGCTGGTTATATAGTAGAGCTGCTGGTTATTCTGTAGAGCTGCTGGTTATTCAATAGAGCTGCTGGTTATTCAGTAGAGCTGCTGGTTATACAGTAGAGCTGCTGGTTATTCAGTAGAGCTGCTGGTTATATAGTAGAGCTGCTGGTTATACAGTAGAGCTGCTGGTTATACAGTAGAGCTGCTGGTTATATAGTAGAGCTGCTGGTTATACAGTAGAGCTGCTGGTTATACAGTAGAGCTGCTGGTTATTAATTAGAGCTGCTGGTTATACAGTAGAGCTGCTGGTTATTCAGTAGAGCTGCTGGTTATTCAGTAGAGCTGCTGGTTATACAGTAGAGCTGCTGGTTATTCAGTAAAGCTGCTGGTTATTCAGTAGAGCTGCTGGTTATACAGTAGAGCTGCTGGTTATTCAGTAGAGCTGCTTGTTATTCAGTAGAGCTGCTGGTTATTCAGTAGAGCTGCTGGTTATACAGTAGGACTGCTGGTTATATAGTAGAGCTGCTGGTTATACAGTAGAGCTGCTGGTTATATAGTAGAGCTGCTGGTTATTCAGTAGAGCTGCTGGTTATTCAGTAGAGCTGCTGGTTATTCAGTAGAGCTGCTGGTTATTCATTAGAGCTAGTGGTTATCTAGTAGAGCTGCTGGTTATCTAGTAGAGCTGCTGGTTATACAGTAGAGCTGCTGGTTATACAGTAGAGCTGCTGGTTATTCAGTAGAGCTGCTGGTTATACAGTAGAGCTGCTGGTTATTCAGTAGAGCTGCTGGTTATTCAGTAGAGCTGCTGGTTATACAGTAGAGCTGCTGGTTATTCAGTAGAGCTGCTGGTTATTCAGTAGAGCTGCTGGTTATACAGTAGAGCTGCTGGTTATTCTGTAGAGCTGCTGGTTATTCAGTAGAGCTGCTGGTTATTCAGTAGAGCTGCTGGTTATACAGTAGAGCTGCTGGTTATTCAGTAGAGCTGCTGGTTATATAGTAGAGCTGCTGGTTATACAGTAGAGCTGCTGGTTATACAGTAGAGCTGCTGGTTATATAGTAGAGCTGCTGGTTATATAGTAGAGCTGCTGGTTATTCAGTAGAGCTGCTGGTTATTCAGTAGAGCTGCTGGTTATTCAGTAGAGCTGCTGGTTATTCAGTAGAGCTGCTGGTTATACAGTAGAGCTGCTGGTTATTCTGTAGAGCTGCTGGTTATTCAGTAGAGCTGCTGGTTATTCAGTAGAGCTGCTGGTTATACAGTAGAGCTGCTGGTTATTCAGTAGAGCTGCTGGTTATATAGTAGAGCTGCTGGTTATACAGTAGAGCTGCTGGTTATACAGTAGAGCTGCTGGTTATATAGTAGAGCTGCTGGTTATACAGTAGAGCTGCTGGTTATACAGTAGAGCTGCTGGTTATTAATTAGAGCTGCTGGTTATACAGTAGAGCTGCTGGTTATTCAGTAGAGCTGCTGGTTATTCAGTAGAACTGCTGGTTATACAGTAGAGCTGCTGGTTATTCAGTAGAGCTGCTGGTTATTCAGTAGAGCTGCTGGTTATACAGTAGAGCTGCTGGTTATTCAGTAGAGCTGCTGGTTATTCAGTAGAGCTGCTGGTTATTCAGTAGAGCTGCTGGTTATACAGTAGGACTGCTGGTTATATAGTAGAGCTGCTGGTTATACAGTAGAGCTGCTGGTTATATAGTAGAGCTGCTGGTTATTCAGTAGAGCTGTTGGTTATTCAGTAGAGCTGCTGGTTATTCAGTAGAGCTGCTGGTTATTCATTAGAGCTGCTGGTTATCTAGTAGAGCTGCTGGTTATCTAGTAGAGCTGCTGGTTATACAGTAGAGCTGCTGGTTATACAGTAGAGCTGCTGGTTATACAGTAGAGCTGCTGGTTATTCAGTAGAGCTGCTGGTTATTCAGTAGAGCTGCTGGTTATTCAGTAGAGCTGCTGGTTATTCAGTAGAGCTGCTGGTTATTCAGTAGAGCTGCTGGTTATTCAGTAGAGCTGCAGGTTATTCAGTAGAGCTGCTGGTTATTCAGTAGAGTTGGTAACAGCAGAAGGTCACAACACTAAAGGGAAGTTACTCTGTTGTTCCTACCAAAAGACCCAGTCAGTTTTTATTGAGCAACAAAACTCCCTATTTGAATAATGTCCATAGTGTGATGCTGGGAGGGCTAGCAGCGATATAGTACATGTGTTTGAGGAATGAACATTAGGCCAACAGGAAGCTGTGATTACGTTAAACTGCTGCTGCCATCACAAGAATGATGATACTGGAGGCAGCTCAAACGGCACACTACGGCTCCCAGGTGAAAGTAGTGCACTACACAGGGAATAGCGTTCCAGCAATCTAAGGGTGCTAGGTGAAAGTAGTGCACTAGATAGGGTTCCAGCACCCTACGGGTTCTAGGTGAAAGTAGGGCACTACATAGGGAATAGCGTTACAGCACCCTAAGGATCCTAGGTAAAAGTAGTGTGCTACATAAGAATAGGGTTCAAGCACCCTAAGGGTCCTAGGTGAAAGTCCTGCACTACATAGTGTTTCATTTTAGAGTCAGGCTGAGTCAATGAGATACTGATAATTCCTTTGGGGATGACTGACTGGCTTTAGGGATGACTGACTGGCTTTAGGGATGACTGACTGGCTTTGGGGATGACTGACTGGCTTTGGGGATGACTGACTGGCTTTGGGGATGACTGACTGGCTTTGGGGATGACTGACTGGCTTTGGGGATGACTGACTGGCTTTGGGGATGACTGACTGGCTTTGGGGATGACTGACTGGCTTTGGGGATGACTGACTGGCTTTGGGGCTGACTGACTGGCTTTGGGGATGACTGACTGGCTTTGGGGATGACTGACTGGCTTTAGGGATGACTGACTGGCTTTGGGGATGACTGACTGGCGTTAGGGATGACTGACTGGCTTTAGGGATGACTGACTGGCTTTAGGGATGACTGACTGGCTGTAGGGATGACTGACTGGCTTTAGGGATGACTGACTGGCTTTGGGGATAACTGACTGGCTTTAGGGATGACTGACTGGCTTTAGGGATGACTGACTGGCTTTAGGGATGACTGACTGGCTTTAGGGGATGACTGACTGGCTTTAGGGATGACTGACTGGCTTTAGGGGATGACTGACTGGCTTTAGGGATGACTGACTGGATTTGGGGATGACTGACTGGCTTTGGGGATGACTGACTGTCTTAAGGGATGACATACTGGCTTTGGGGAAGACTGACTGGCTTTGGGGATGACTGACTGGCTTTAGGGATGACTGACTGGCTGTAGGGATGACTGACTTGCTTTGGGGATGACTGACTGGCTTTAGGGATGGCTGACTGGCTTTAGGGATGACTGACTGGCTTTAGGGCTGACTGACTGTCTTTGGGGATGACTGACTGGCATTGGGGATGACTGACTGGCTTTGGGGATGACTGACTGGCTTTAGGGATGACTGACTGGCTTTGGGGATGACTGACTGGCTTTAGGGATGACTGACTGGCTTTAGGGATGACTGACTGGCTTTGTGGATGACTGACTGGCTTTAGGGATGACTGACTGGCTTTGGGGATGACTGACTGGCTTTGGGGATGACTGACTGGCTTTAGGGATGACTGACTGGCTTTGGGGATGACTGACTGGCTTTAGGGATGACTGACTGGCTTTGGGGATGACTGACTGGCTTTAGGGATGACTGACTGGCTTTAGGGATGACTGACTGGCTTTGGGGATGACTGACTGGCTTTAGGGATGACAGACTGGCTTTGGGGATGACTGACTGGCTTTGGGGATGACTGACTGGCTTTGGGGATGACTGACTGGCTTTAGGGATGCCTGACTGGCTTTAGGGATGACTGACTGGCTTTAGGGATGACTGACTGGCTTTAGGGATGACTGACTGGCTTTAGGGATGACTGACTGGCTTTGGGGATGACTGACTGGCTTTAGGGATGACTGACTGGCTGTAGGGATGACTGAGTGGCTATGGGGATGAATGACTGGCTTTGGGGATGACTTACTGACTGGCTTTGGGGATGACTGACTGACTTTGGGGATGACTGACTGGCTTTGGGGATGACTGACTGGCGTTGGGGATGACTGACTGGCTTTGGGGATGACTGACTGGCTTTAGGGATGACTGACTGGCTTTGGGGATGACTGACTGGCTTTAGGGATGACTGACTGGCTTTAGGGATGACTGAATGGCTTTAGGGATGACTGACTGGATTTAGGGATGACTGACTGGCTTTGGGGATGACTGACTGGCTTTAGGGATGACTGACTGGCTTTGGGGATGACAGACTGGCTTTAGGGATGACTAACTGGCTTTGGGGATGACTGACTGGCTTTAGGGATGACTGACTGGCTTTGGGGATGACTGACTGGCTTTAGGGATGACTGACTGGCTTTGGGGATGACAGACTGGCTTTAGGGATGACTGAGTGGCTTTGGGGATGACTGACTGGCTTTAGGGATGACTGAGTGGCTTTGGGGATGACTGACTGGCTTTGGGGATGACTGACTGGCTGTAGGGATGACTGACTCGCTGTAGGGATGACTGACTGGCTTTAGGGATGACTGCCTGGCTTTAGGGATGACTGACTGGCTTTAGGGATGACTGACCGGCTTTAGGGATGACTGACTGGCTTTAGGGATGACTGATTGTATTTAGGGATGACTGACTGGCTTTAGGGATGACTGATTGGCTTTAGGGATGACTGACTGGCTTTAGGGATGACTGACTGGCTTTAGGGATGACTGACTGGCTTTGGGGATGACTGACTGGCTGTAGGGATGACTGACTGGCTTTAGGGATGACTGACTGGCTTTGGGGATGACTGACTGGCTTTGGGGATGACTGACTGGCTGTAGGGATGACTGACTCGCTGTAGGAATGACTGACTGGCTTTGGGGATGACTGACTGGCTTTAGGGATGACTGACTGGCATTGGGGATGACTGACTGGCTTTGGGGATGACTGACTGGCTTTAGGGATGACTGACTGGCTTTGGGGATGACTGACTGGCTTTAGGGATGACTGACTGGCTTTAGGGATGACTGACTGGCTTTGTGGATGACTGACTGGCTTTAGGGATGACTGACTGGCTTTGGGGATGACTGACTGGCTTTGGGGATGACTGACTGGCTTTAGGGATGACTGACTGGCTTTGGGGATGACTGACTGGCTTTAGGGATGACTGACTGGCTTTGGGGATGACTGACTGGCTTTAGGGATGACTGACTGGCTTTAGGGATGACTGACTGGCTTTGGGGATGACTGACTGGCTTTAGGGATGACTGACTGGCTTTAGGGATGACTGACTGGCTTTAGGGATGACTGACTGGCTTTAGGGATGACTGACTGGCTTTGGGGATGACTGACTGGCTTTGTGGATGACTGACTGGCTTTAGGGATGACTGACTGGCTTTGGGGATGACTGACTGGCTTTGGGGATGACTGACTGGCTTTAGGGATGACTGACTGGCTTTGGGGATGACTGACTGGCTTTAGGGATGACTGACTGGCTTTGGGGATGACTGACTGGCTTTAGGGATGACTGACTGGCTTTGGGGATGACTGACTGGCTTTAGGGATGACTGACTGGCTTTAGGGATGACTGACTGGCTTTGGGGATGACTGACTGGCTTTAGGGATGACAGACTGGCTTTGGGGATGACTGACTGGCTTTGGGGATGACTGACTGGCTTTGGGGATGACTGACTGGCTTTAGGGATGCCTGACTGGCTTTAGGGATGACTGACTGGCTTTAGGGATGACTGACTGGCTTTAGGGATGACTGACTGGCTTTAGGGATGACTGAGTGGCTTTGGGGATGACTGACTGGCTTTAGGGATGACTGAGTGGCTTTGGGGATGACTGACTGGCTTTGGGGATGACTGACTGGCTGTAGGGATGACTGACTCGCTGTAGGGATGACTGACTGGCTTTAGGGATGACTGACTGGCTGTAGGGATGACTGACTGGCTATGGGGATGAATGACTGGCTTTGGGGATGACTGACTGACTGGCTTTGGGGATGACTGACTGACTTTGGGGATGACTGACTGGCTTTGGGGATGACTGACTGGCGTTGGGGATGACTGACTGGCTTTGGGGATGACTGACTGGCTTTAGGGATGACTGACTGGCTTTGGGGATGACTGACTGGCTTTAAGGGATGACTGACTGGCTTTAGGGATGACTGAATGGCTTTAGGGATGACTGACTGGATTTAGGGATGACTGACTGGCTTTGGGGATGACTGACTGGCTTTAGGGATGACTGACTGGCTTTGGGGATGACAGACTGGCTTTAGGGATGACTAACTGGCTTTGGGGATGACTGACTGGCTTTAGGGATGACTGACTGGCTTTGGGGATGACTGACTGGCTTTAGGGATGACTGACTGGCTTTGGGGATGACAGACTGGCTTTAGGGATGACTGAGTGGCTTTGGGGATGACTGACTGGCTTTAGGGATGACTGAGTGGCTTTGGGGATGACTGACTGGCTTTGGGGATGACTGACTGGCTGTAGGGATGACTGACTCGCTGTAGGGATGACTGACTGGCTTTAGGGATGACTGCCTGGCTTTAGGGATGACTGACTGGCTTTAGGGATGACTGACTGGCTTTAGGGATGAATGACTGGCTTTAGGGATGACTGATTGGCTTTAGGGATGACTGACTGGCTTTAGGGATGACTGATTGGCTTTAGGGATGACTGACTGGCTTTAGGGATGACTGACTGGCTTTAGGGATGACTGACTGGCTTTGGGGATGACTGACTGGCTGTAGGGATGACTGACTGGCTTTAGGGATGACTGACTGGCTTTAGGGATGACTGACTGGCATTGGGGATGACTGACTGGCTGTAGGGATGACTGACTCGCTGTAGGGATGACTGACTGGCTTTGGGGATGACTGACTGGCTTTGGGGATGACTGACTGGCTTTAGGGATGACTGACTGGCTTTAGGGATGACTGATTGGCTTTGGGGATGACTGACTGGCTTTGGGGATGACTGACTGGCTTTAGGGATGACTGACTGGCTTTAGGGATGACTGACTGGCTTTAGGGATGACTGACTGGCTTTAGGGATGACTGACTGGCTTTAGGGATGACTGACTGGCTTTGGGGATGACTGACTGGCTTTAGGGATGACTGACTGGCTTTGAGGATGACTGACTGGCTTTGGGGATGACTGACTTTCTTTGGGGATGACTGACTGGCGTTGGGGATGACTGACTGGCTGTGTGGATGACTGACTGGCTTTAGGGATGACTGACTGGCTTTGGGGCTGACTGACTGGCTTTAGGGATGGCTGACTGGCTTTAGGGATGACTGACTGGCTTTAGGGATGACTGACTGGCTTTAGGGATGACTGACTGGCTTTAGGGATGACTGACTGGCTTAAGGGATGACAGACTGGCTTAAGGGATGACAGACTGGCTTTGGGGATGACTGACTGGCTTTAGGGATGACTGACTGGCTTTAGGGATGACTGACTGGCTTAAGGGATGACAGACTGGCTTTGGGGATGACTGACTGGCTTTAGGGATGACTGACTGGCTTTAGGGATGACTGACTGGCTTTAGGGATGACTGACTTGCTTTAGGGATGACTGACTGGCTTTAGGGATGACTGACTGGCTTAAGGGATGACAGACTGGCTTAAGGGATGACAGACTGGCTTTGGGGATGACTGACTGGCTTTAGGTATGACTAGCTGGCTTTAGGGATGACTAACTGGCTTAAGGGATGACAGACTGGCTTTGGGGATGACTGACTGGCTTTAGGGATGACTGACTGGCTTTAGGGATGACTGACTTTCTTTGGGGATGACTGACTGGCGTTGGGGATGACTGACTTGCGTTGGGGATGACTGACTGGCGTTGGGGATGACTGACTGGCGTTGGGGATGACTGACTGGCTTAAGGGATGACAGACTGACTTTGGGGATGACTGACTGGCTTTAGGGATGACTGACTGGCTTTAGGGATGACTGACTGGCTTTAGGGATGACTGACTTTCTTTGGGGATGACTGACTGGCGTTGGGGATGACTGACTGGCTTTGGGGATGACTGACTGGCTTTGGGGCTGACTGACTGGCTTTGGGGATGACTGACTGGCTTTGGGGATGACTGACTGGCTTTAGGGATGACTGACTGGCTTTGGGGATGACTGACTGGCGTTAGGGATGACTGACTGGCTTTAGGGATGACTGACTGGCTTTAGGGATGACTGACTGGCTGTAGGGATGACTGACTGGCTTTAGGGATGACTGACTGGCTTTGGGGATAACTGACTGGCTTTAGGGATGACTGACTGGCTTTAGGGATGACTGACTGGCTTTAGGGATGACTGACTGGCTTTGGGGATGACTGACTGGCTTTAGGGATGACTGACTGGCTTTAGGGGATGACTGACTGGCTTTAGGGATGACTGACTGGATTTGGGGATGACTGACTGGCTTTGGGGATGACTGACTGTCTTAAGGGATGACAAACTGGCTTTGGGGATGACTGACTGGCTTTGGGGATGACTGACTGGCTTTAGGGATGACTGACTGGCTGTAGGGATGACTGACTTGCTTTGGGGATGACTGACTGGCTTTAGGGATGGCTGACTGGCTTTAGGGATGACTGACTGGCTTTAGGGCTGACTGACTGTCTTTGGGGATGACTGACTGGCATTGGGGATGACTGACTGGCTTTGGGGATGACTGACTGGCTTTAGGGATGACTGACTGGCTTTGGGGAGGACTGACTGGCTTTAGGGACGACTGACTGGCTTTAGGGATGACTGACTGGCTTTGTGGATGACTGACTGGCTTTAGGGATGACTGACTGGCTTTGGGGATGACTGACGGGCTTTGGGGATGACTGACTGGCTTTAGGGATGACTGACTGGCTTTGGGGATGACTGACTGGCTTTAGGGATGACTGACTGGCTTTGGGGATGACTGACTGGCTTTAGGGATGACTGACTGGCTTTAGGGATGACTGACTGGCTTTGGGGATGACTGACTGGCTTTAGGGATGACAGACTGGCTTTGGGGATGACTGACTGGCTTTGGGGATGACTGACTGGCTTTGGGGATGACTGACTGGCTTTAGGGATGCCTGACTGGCTTTAGGGATGACTGACTGGCTTTAGGGATGACTGACTGGCTTTAGGGATGACTGACTGACTGGCTTTGGGGATGACTGACTGACTTTGGGGATGACTGACTGGCTTTGGGGATGACTGACTGGCGTTGGGGATGACTGACTGGCTTTGGGGATGACTGACTGGCTTTAGGGATGACTGACTGGCTTTGGGGATGACTGACTGGCTTTAGGGATGACTGACTGGCTTTAGGGATGACTGAATGGCTTTAGGGATGACTGACTGGATTTAGGGATGACTGACTGGCTTTGGGGATGACTGACTGGCTTTAGGGATGACTGACTGGCTTTGGGGATGACAGACTGGCTTTAGGGATGACTAACTGGCTTTGGGGATGACTGACTGGCTTTAGGGATGACTGACTGGCTTTGGGGAT
Source organism: Salvelinus fontinalis (assembly GCF_029448725.1). Classification (NCBI taxonomy): domain Eukaryota; kingdom Metazoa; phylum Chordata; class Actinopteri; order Salmoniformes; family Salmonidae; genus Salvelinus; species Salvelinus fontinalis. Next base: position 27,114 of record NW_026600429.1, on the reverse strand, counting down.
GACTGACTGGCTTTAGGGATGACTGACTGGCTTTGGGGATGACAGACTGGCTTTAGGGATGACTGAGTGGCTTTGGGGATGACTGACTGGCTTTAGGGATGACTGAGTGGCTTTGGGGATGACTGACTGGCTTTGGGGATGACTGACTGGCTGTAGGGATGACTGACTCGCTGTAGGGATGACTGACTGGCTTTAGGGATGACTGCCTGGCTTTAGGGATGACTGACTGGCTTTAGGGATGACTGACTGGCTTTAGGGATGACTGACTGGCTTTAGGGATGACTGATTGGCTTTAGGGATGACTGACTGGCTTTAGGGATGACTGATTGGCTTTAGGGATGACTGACTGGCTTTAGGGATGACTGACTGGCTTTAGGGATGACTGACTGGCTTTGGGGATGACTGACTGGCTGTAGGGATGACTGACTGGCTTTAGGGATGACTGACTGGCTTTAGGGATGACTGACTGGCTTTGGGGATGACTGACTGGCTGTAGGGATGACTGACTCGCTGTAGGGATGACTGACTGGCTTTGGGGATGACTGACTGGCTTTAGGGATGACTGACTGGCTTTAGGGATGACTGACTGGCTTTAGGGATGACTGATTGGCTTTGGGGATGACTGACTGGCTTTGGGGATGACTGACTGGCTTTAGGGATGACTGACTGGCTTTAGGGATGACTGACTGGCTTTAGGGATGACTGACTGGCTTTAGGGATGACTGACTGGCTTTAGGGATGACTGACTGGCTTTAGGGATGACTGACTGGCTTTGGGGATGACTGACTGGCTTTAGGGATGACTGACTGGCTTTGAGGATGACTGACTGGCTTTAGGGATGACTGACTTTCTTTGGGGATGACTGACTGGCGTTGGGGATGACTGACTGGCTGTGTGGATGACTGACTGGCTTTAGGGATGACTGACTGGCTTTGGGGCTGACTGACTGGCTTTAGGGATGGCTGACTGGCTTTAGGGATGACTGACTGGCTTTAGGGATGACTGACTGGCTTTAGGGATGACTGACTGGCTTTAGGGATGACTGACTGGCTTAAGGGATGACAGACTGGCTTAAGGGATGACAGACTGGCTTTTGGGATGACTGACTGGCTTTAGGGATGACTGACTGGCTTTAGGGATGACTGACTGGCTTAAGGGATGACAGACTGGCTTTGGGGATGACTGACTGGCTTTAGGGATGACTGACTGGCTTTAGGGATGACTGACTGGCTTTAGGGATGACTGACTGGCTTTAGGGATGACTGACTGGCTTTAGGGATGACTGACTGGCTTAAGGGATGACAGACTGGCTTAAGGGATGACAGACTGGCTTTGGGGATGACTGACTGGCTTTAGGGATGACTGACTGGCTTTAGGGATGACTGACTGGCTTAAGGGATGACAGACTGGCTTTAAGGATGACTGACTGGCTTTAGGGATGACTGACTGGCTTTAGGGATGACTGACTTTCTTTGGGGATGACTGACTGGCGTTGGGGATGACTGACTGGCGTTGGGGATGACTGACTGGCTTAAGGGATGACAGACTGGCTTTGGGGATGACTGACTGGCTTTAGGGATGACTGACTGGCTTTAGGGATGACTGACTGGCTTTAGGGATGACTGACTTTCTTTGGGGATGACTGACTGGCTTTAGGGATGACTGACTGGCTTAAGGGATGACAGACTGGCTTTGGGGATGACTGACTGGCTTTAGGGATGACTGACTGGCTTTAGGGATGACTGACTGGCTTTAGGGATGACTGACTTTCTTTGGGGATGACTGACTGGCGTTGGGGATGACTGACTGGCTTTGGGGATGACTGACTGGCTTTGGGGATGGCTGACTGGCTTTGGGGATGACTGACTGGCTTAAGGGATGACTGACTGGCTTTGGGGATGACTGACTGGCTTTGGGGATGACTGACTGGCTTTGGGGATGACTGACTGGCTTTAGGGATGACTGACTGGCTTTAGGGATGACTGACTGGCTTTAGGGATGACTGACTGGCTTGAGGGATGACAGACTGGCTTAAGGGATGACAGACTGGCTTTGGGGATGACTGACTGGCTTTAGGGATGACTGACTGGCTTTAGGGATGACTGACTGGCTTA
>NW_026600429.1:7500-20000 GCF_029448725.1 Salvelinus fontinalis | reverse complement strand
CATACTACCTCTACCACCACCACCCCATGTCTCCACTATATCCTCATACTACCTCTACCACCTCCACCCCATGTCTCCACTACATCCTCATACTACCTCTACCTCTACCACCCCATGTCTCCACTACATCCTCATACTACCTCTACCACCACCACCCCATGTCTCCACTATATCCTCATACTACCTCTACCACCACCACCCTCCACTACATCCTCATACTACCTCTACCTCTACCTCTACCACCACCACCCCATGTCTCCACTATATCCTCATACTACCTCTACCTCTACCTCTACCACCACCACCCCATGTCTCCACTATATCCTCATACTACCTCTACCTCTACCTCTACCACCACCACCCCATGTCTCCACTACATCCTCATACTACCTCTACCACCCCATGTCTCCACTATATCCTCATACTACCTCTACCACCACCACCCTCCACTACATCCTCATACTACCTCTACCTCTACCTCTACCACCACCACCCCATGTCTCCACTATATCCTCATACTACCTCTACCACCACCACCCCATGTCTCCACTACATCCTCATACTACCTCTACCACCACCACCCCATGTCTCCACTATATCCTCATACTACCTCTACCTCTACCTCTACCACCACCACCCCATGTCTCCACTACATCCTCATACTACCTCTACCACCACCACCCTCCACTATATCCTCATACTACCTCTACCACCCCATGTCTCCACTATATCCTCATACTACCTCTACCACCACCACCCCATGTCTCCACTATATCCTCATACTACCTCTACCACCACCACCCCATGTCTCCACTATATCCTCATACTACCTCTACCATCACCACCCCATGTCTCCACTACATCCTCATACTACCTCTACCTCTACCTCTACCACCACCACCCCATGTCTCCACTATATCCTCATACTACCTCTACCACCACCACCCCATGTCTCCACTACATCCTCATACTACCTCTACCACCACCACCCCATGTCTCCACTACATCCTCATACTACCTCTACCACCACCACCCCATGTCTCCACTATATCCTCATACTACCTCTACCACCACCACCCCATGTCTCCACTATATCCTCATACTACCTCTACCACCACCACCCTCCACTATATCCTCATACTACCTCTACCACTACCACCCTCCACTATATCCTCATACTACCTCTACCACTACCACCCTCCACTACATCCTCATACTACCTCTACCACTACCACCCTCCACTATATCCTCATACTACCTCTACCACTACCACCCCATGTCTCCACTACATCCTCATACTACCTCTACCACCACCACCCCATGTCTCCACTATATCCTCATACTACCTCTACCATCACCACACCATGTCTCCACTACATCCTCATACTACCTCTACCTCTACCTCTACCACCACCACCCCATGTCTCCACTATATCCTCATACTACCTCTACCACCACCACCCCATGTCTCCACTACATCCTCATACTACCTCTACCACCACCACCCCATGTCTCCACTACATCCTCATACTACCTCTACCACCACCACCCCATGTCTCCACTATATCCTCATACTACCTCTACCACCACCACCCCATGTCTCCACTACTTCCTCATAGTACCTCTACCTCTACCTCTACCTCTACCACCACCACCCCATGTCTCCACTACATCCTCATACTACCTCTACCACCACCACCCTCCACTACATCCTCATACTACCTCTACCACCACCACCCCATGTCTCCACTATATCCTCATACTACCTCTACCACCACCACCCCATGTCTCCACTACATCCTCATACTACCTCTACCACCACCACCCCATGTCTCCACTATATCCTCATACTACCTCTACCACCACCACCCCATGTCTCCACTACATCCTCATACTACCTCTACCACCACCACCCCATGTCTCCACTACATCATCATACTACGTCTACCACCACCACCCCATGTCTCCACTACATCCTCATACTACCTCTACCACCACCACCCCATGTCTCCACTACATCCTCATACTACCTCTACCACCACCACCCCATGTCTCCACTATATCCTCATACTACCTCTACCACCACCACCCCATGTCTCCACTACATCATCATACTACGTCTACCACCACCACCCCATGTCTCCACTACATCCTCATACTACCTCTACCACCACCACCCCATGTCTCCACTACATCCTCATACTACCTCTACCTCCACCACCCCATGTCTCCACTACATCCTCATACTACCTCTACCACCCCATGTCTCCACTACATCCTCATACTACGTCTACCACCACCCCACGTCTCCACTATATCCTCATACTACCTCTACCACCACCACCCCATGTCTCCACTACATCCTCATACTACCTCTACCACCACCACCCCATGTCTCCACTACATCCTCATACTACCTCTACCACCACCACCCCATGTCTCCACTACATCCTCATACTACCTCTACCACCACCACCCCATGTCTCCACTATATCCTCATACTACCTCTACCACCACCACCCCATGTCTCCACTACATCCTCATACTACCTCTACCACCACCACCCCATGTCTCCACTACATCCTCATACTACCTCTACCACCACCACCCCATGTCTCCACTACATCCTCATACTACCTCTACCACCACCACCCCATGTCTCCACTATATCCTCATACTACCTCTACCACCACCACCCCATGTCTCCACTATATCCTCATACTACCTCTACCACCACCCTCCACTACATCCTCATACTACCTCTACCACCCCATGTCTCCACTACATCCTCATACTACCTCTACCACCACCACCCCATGTCTCCACTATATCCTCATACTACCTCTACCACCACCACCCCATGTCTCCACTATATCCTCATACTACCTCTACCACCACCCCATGTCTCCACTATATCCTCATACTACCTCTACCACCACCACCCCATGTCTCCACTATATCCTCATACTACCTCTACCTCTACCACCCCATGTCTCCACTATATCCTCATACTACCTCTACCTCTACCACCCCATGTCTCCACTACATCCTCATACTACCTCTACCACCACCACCCCATGTCTCCACTACATCCTCATACTACCTCTACCACCACCACCCTCCACTACATCCTCATACTACCTCTACCTCTACCACCCCATGTCTCCACTACGTCCTCATACTACCTCTACCTCTACCTCTACCTCTACCACCCTCCCCTACATCCTACATCCTCATACTACCTCTACCACCCCCACCCCATGTCTCCACTACATCCTCATACTGCCTCTACCTCCACCACCCCATGTCTCCACTATATCCTCATACTACCTCTACCACCCCATGTCTCCACTATATCCTCATACTACCTCTACCACCACCACCCCATGTCTCCACTATATCCTCATACTCACTCTCCCACTGAAAGGTAGCATGTTTAGCCACACTGTGTAGCCATGCTCCAGCAGCAGATGTGTAGGCGGTTGGAGGTGATTATCTTTGGCGTGAATGGTAGGATTAGTTAAAGACATGGGCCAGGGAGCGACCGGGAACACACACAGCGTTTAGTCACACTGCCAGGGGCCTGTTTACTGAGTTTCACACTAAGCACAGTCCTGGGGAGAAGTCTAGCTAACCTAACTAATAGTGCTACAGCACTGGAACACACTGTAACAAACATTGGAACACACTACTCCAACATTGGAACACACTACAATGTAACATTGGAACACACTACAACATTGGAACACACTGCTCCAACGTTGGAACACACTACCCCAACATCGGAACACACTACTCCAACAGCGGAACACACTACTCCAACATTGGAACACACTACTCCAACATTGGAACACACTACTCCAACATCGGAACACACTACTCCAACATCGGAACACACTACTCCAACATCGGAACACACTACTCCAACATCGGAACACACTACTCCAACATCGGAACACACTACTCCAACATCGGAACACACTACTCCAACATCGGAACACACTACTCCAACATCGGAACACACTACTCCAACATCGGAACACACTACTCCAACATCGGAACACACTACTCCAACATCGGAACACACTACTCCAACATCGGAACACACTACTCCAACATCGGAACACACTACTCCAACATCGGAACACACTACTCCAACATCGGAACACACTACTCCAACAGGTAGTACCCTCTCTGGAAAGGGTTCTACATGGAACCCAGAAGGGTTTAACCTGGAAACAAAAAGGATTCTACCTGGAAGCAAAACATTGTTTTTCCTATAGGGACAGCTGAATGACCCTTATAGATTGTAGATATCACCCTTTTCTTTCTAGGACGGTACCTACAGCAAGGGCTGCTGTTGGACTGAAACACAAACTCCAGACTGTGGCTGTAATGAACTCTGTCGTGTTGTAGCTAATTGGATGACCTGTCACTCAAGTTGTGTAATAGATGACCCTCCAGCTACATATACGGAGCATCACTTGAAGCAGGTGCAGCTGGTACACAGGTGGAACAACATCACTTCTGATGAAGAAGTGTCACATTTGGCTCCACTAGTCCAGAGATGATGGATATCACAGCCACGCATTAACGAGTTACCTACAGGTGTAATTTGCCTCTTTCTCCCCCCTTCTCTCTCTCTCTCTCTCTCTCTCTCTCTCTCTCAGCTCCCCCTCTCTCTCTGTCGCTCTCAGCTCCCCCTCTCTCTCTCTCTCTCTCTCTCTCTCACCTCCCTCCCTCTCTGTGTGTGTGTTTACCTAGCTCTTTTTACTTTTTAATCAAAGTAAGCAGCTGTTTGTCTCCCCAGTGAGTGGAGAGTGTGTGTGTGTGTTGTTTGTGGAAGGAAGAGCAAGAGAGACCAGTGAGAGAGAGAGAAATAAGAAAAAAGAGGGAGGAAGGTCGACAGAATAACAAAAGAGACAGGGAGGAGAGATGAGAGAGAGAGAAACACAGACAGAAAAAGGAGAGAGAGAGAGAGGAGGGGTGAGACAATGAGAGAGAGAGAGAGAGAGGGAGGAGGGGTGAGGGGTGAGACAATGAGAGAGAGAGAGGGGAGGGGTGAGGGGAGAGACAATGAGAAAGAGAGAGGGGGGAGGGGTGAGGGGTGAGACAATGAGAGAGAGAGAGGGAGGAGGGGTGAGGGGAGAGACAATGAGAAAGAGAGAGGGAGGAGGGGTGAGGGGTGAGACAATGAGAGAGAGAGAGGGAGGAGGGGTGAGGGGTGAGACCATGAGAGAGAGAGAGGGAGGAGGGGTGAGACAATGAGAGAGAGAGAGGGAGGAGGGTTGAGGGGTGAGACAATGAGAAAGAAACACAGACAGAAAAAGGAGAGAGAGAGAGAGAGGGAGGATGGGTGAGAGAGAGAGAGGGAGGAGGGGTGAGGGGTGAGACAATGAGGGAGAGAGAGAGAGAGAGGGGTGAGAGAGAGAGGGAGGAGGGGTGAGGGGTGAGACAATGAGAAAGAAACACAGACAGAAAAAGGAGAGAGAGAGAGGGAGGAGGGGTGAGAGAGAGAGGGAGGAGGGGTGAGACAATGAGAAAGAAACACAGACAGAAAAAGGAGAGAGAGAGAGAGAGAGAGAGATGGAGCAGGGGTGAGAGAGAGAGGGAGGAGGGGTGAAGGGTGAGACAATGAGGGAGAGAGGGAGGAGGGGTGAGGGGTGAGACAATGTGTGTGAGAGGGAGGAGGGGTGAGGAGTGAGACAATGAGGGAGAGAGAGAGAGAGAGAGAGAGAGAGGGGTGAGGGGTGAGACAATGAGGGAGAGAGAGGGAGGAGGGGTGAGGGGTGAGACAATGAGGGAGAGAGGAAATCATTACAGTTGATGGGGACTTGGTCGAAGCTCAAGCAGCTCAATAACGGCATTGTTTGTTCCCACGGAAGATCCCCTTTAACAACAACAACAACCAGTCCAAGAGGCTCTCTGTTTCTCTTTCCACACACTTCCCCTCCTTCCCCAAACATATCCTCACCCTGTTCCTCACGTATCGACAAAATATGCGTTACTTTTCTTATCTTGGCCACTAATGTTTTAAAACGTTGCTTTTTAAAAAAAAAAGAGCATGACAAGTATATAACGCTGGTGAATGCGCTGAATATAGTCAACGTTTACAAAATACAGGCAGACATTAATTGTTATTTTACACTAGGGTATGGAGAACAGGCGCACACACACACACTCACACACACGGATCCATTAATCTACCAAACACATACATGCATATCATAATATTGTCCTTCTCATCCATCAGCCATAAACACATGAACACACAATTTATCCATCAGCCATAAACACATGAACACACAATTCATTCATCAGCCATAAACACATGAACACACTATTTATCCATCAGCCATAAACACACGTTATTCATCCATCAGCCATAAACACACGTTATTCATCCATCAGCCATAAACCCACAAACACGTATTATTTATCCATCAGCCATAAACACATGAACACACAATTCATTCATCAGCCATAAACCCACGCTATTCATCCATCAGCCATAAACCCACGAACACACATTATTTATCCATCGGCCATAAACCCACGAACACACATTATTTATCCATCGGCCATAAACCCACGAACACACATTATTTATCCATCAGCCATAAACACATGAACACACAATTCATTCATCAGCCATAAACACGCGTTATTCATCCATCAGCCATAAACACACATCATTAATTCATCAGCCATAAACACACAATTCATCCGTCGGCCATAAGCACACGTTATTCATCCATCAGCCATAAACACACATCATTAATTCATCAGCCATAAACACACAATTCATCCGTCGGCCATAAGCACACGTTATTCATCCATCAGCCATAAACACACAATTCATTCATCAGCCATAAACACACAATTCATTCATCAGCCATGAACACACATCATTAATTCATCTGCCATAAACACATGACCACACATTATTTATCCATCAGCCATAAACAAATAAACACACATTATTCATCCATCAGCCATAAACAAATAAACACACATTATTCATCCATCGGCCATAAACACATGAACACACATTATTCTACTGTCTTTCTATTTCACTCTTGCCTTTATCATTTACATTACATTCAGTAGACTTCATTGACATGGCAAGTTAAATGACTTACAGTACATTTTCAAAGTACACGTAACATATAACAACAATAGTCAGACTAACAGGGATGAGTCATAGTCCTAATAACAGTAATATTCAGCATCATCACCACCATCATCATCATCAATAGTCAACCTTAGACCTCTAGTTGGTGGAAGCTCCCATCTGACGTGTGAAATAGACGGAGCACTGAAGGAGGAAGTCACAGAGCGCTGAAGGAGGAAGCCACGGAGCGCTGAGGGAGGAAGCCACGGAGCGCCGAGGGAGGAAGCCACGGAGCGCCGAAGGAGGAAGCCACGGAGCGCCGAAGGAGGAAGTCACGGAGCGCCGAAGGAGGAAGCCACGGAGCGCTGAAGGAGAAAGCCACGGAGCGCTGAAGGAGGAAGCCACGGAGCGCCGAAGGAGGAAGCCACGGAGCGCCGAAGGAGGAAGCCACGGAGCGCCGAAGGAGGAAGCCACGGAGCGCCGAAGGAGGAAGCCACGGAGCGCCGAAGGAGGAAGCCACAGAGCGCTGAAGGAGGAAGCCACGGAGCGCTGAAGGAGGAAGCCACGGAGCGCTGAAGGAGGAAGCCACGGAGCGCTGAAAGAGGAAGCCACGGAGCGCTGAAGGAGGAAGCCACGGAGCGCTGAAGGAGGAAGCCACGGAGCGCTGAAGGAGGAAGCCACGGAGCGCTGAAAGAGGAAGCCACGGAGCGCTGAAGGAGGAAGCCACGGAGCGCTGAAAGAGGAAGCCACGGAGCGCTGATAGAGGAAGCCATGGAGCGCTGAAGGAGGAAGCCACGGAGCGCTGAAGGAGGAAGCCACAGAGCGCTGAAGGAGGAAGCCACGGAGCTCTGAAGGAGGAAGCCACAGAGCGCTGAAGGAGGAAGCCACGGAGCTCTGAAGGAGGAAGCCACGGCATTTGGATTGTGTCCCATCATTTTTCTCCAGGAGGGATAGACGGGCATAGCTGACCTGAGCGGGTTGCTGAATGGGCTGGTGTGCTGACTTGTTTGTGTAGACTGGCTCTAGAATATCCTCCGTTGTTGAGACGTTGCAGACTGCGGAGAACCTCTTCCGTGGCCGTCCCCAGTTGAGCCAGCTGATCACGATGTTGACGAAGAAGGTCACCTCGTTCATTAATCATCTGGGAGATGTCCGGTTGTCCTGCTGCTTCCATGTTTTGAGTTGGGAATTCTTTAATGTTGGGACGGTGAGTCGGAAGCATGTGCAACGTTTCAGAAAACAACAAATCCAAGAACACGACATTAACATAAGGCAGAACGCCGATACACAAGAACAGCACTAACTGGTGAGTGAACCTGGGAGAGTGGCATATAAAGGGAAGGAAAATATGAAGGTAATGGAGCCCAGGTGTGAATCATAATGATTATTTATGTGAATCATAATGATTCACAGGTGTGTAATGACGAGTATCAGGTGCGCGTAATGACGAGTCCCAGGTGTGTGTAATGATGAGTTCCAGGTGTGCGTAATGATGAGTTCCAGGTGTGCGTAATGTTGAGTTTCAGGTGTGCGTAATGATGAATCCCAGGACCGGTGGTTAGTACTCTGGTGACGTCGCACACCGGAAGGGGAGGAGCATACGTGACAGTACATTTTCGTTAACTGTAATTTCGTTAGTGATGCTTCAACTTTCTCTCCATCTTGTTCCCAACAGCAGTCATTTTTTAAAGTTTTGGTTCCAATTAGTTTCTATTTGTTTCTAAGGGATCGTCAGTTGGATCGTCTCTCTGCCAGTTGTTGTATATCTCCCGTATCATATGAACATTGTTTTCTGACTCAAATAAGATGCCCTGACGTCCAAAAGATAATAAAAACATGTCGTCATATCTAACTTCTAAGTTGCCTTTCTTTCAAATTATATTTGTCAGTCCATTTTTATTCAATAAATGTATTTCCTGTTACCAAGTCATTTTACGTGTTTCTATGCCTTCATTTTCTTCCATGTGGACCAATCTACCGGTGGATTCTGAGGATCGGTCCATAATGGTTGTGTTTAACTTCTTGGAACTATAGGGGGTGCTGTTCCGCATTAGCATATTTGTGTCTCCAAATTAAACTGCCTCGTGCTAAATTCTTGATCGTACAATATGCATATTATTGTTATTATTTGATAGAAAACACCTTCTAGTTTCTATAGAAGTTGAAATTTTGTCTCTGAGTGGTACAGAACAATTTCTACAGCACTTTTCATGACAGGGTTCAGATTTCAGAAATTTTTACCTCTGATCTGGGGTCTGTTTTTAAGGCGACAGTGAATGCTATGAAGAAACCGACACTGCCTACGTCTTCCTCTGGGTGTCTGTACGTCATCACGTTTTCAATGGAATCGATGGGACATTCACAGCCATTATAAAAGACCAAAATGTATAGAGACCGCCCTTTCTCGTCGTGCGCCTGAAGCGTGAAGGACATCGGACCTGCCTCGTTCCAAATCGTTTTCTAACCAGCAATATTTCTCCGGTCATGTTTTTACTCGTTATAGGTGTTAAAAACATCATAATGTAGTTAACCTGTTGGGGATGGGGGCGCTGTTTAGACTATTTATGCTAATGTGGCTAATTTTTTAAACGGCTTCCCACAAAATCCTTGATCGTACAATATGCATATTATTATTATTATTGGATAGAAAACAGTCTATAGTTTCTATAGGAGTTGAAATTTTGTCTCTAAGTGGAACAGAGCCCATTCTACAGCAATTTCCCTGACATGGAGTCAGATTTGAGAAATGTTGGGCACTTTTCTGAAGTCAGTTAAAAGGGCACTGTCGTTGCTATGACTATACGGACACTTCTTACGTCTTCCCCTGGATGCCTTTACGTGATGACGATTCCAACGGGCTCGATTGCTCGTTCACAGGCCCTACAAATGAAAAAAACCTTTAGCTAGCAAGTCTTTTCTTGCTGCGTAACGCGCGTGGAAGACACCGACCCTCTCCTGTTCCAAGCGTTAGTTTAGCCTGTTATATTTCTCCGGTCATCTTTTCACTCGTTATAGGAGTTACAAACATCACAAAGTAGTTAATTTAAAGCGTTTTATAGCAATTTATATCCGTTTAGTGCGATTTTGGGACATTTATTTTTGCAACGATGTGAAAAGTTGGGCACGCTTTTCAGTTCATCCCGAACGTAGTTGACATTTCCACATGGCAAGAGGACAGCTTTCCACCAAAAGACGATTTCTCCCAAGAAAGGATCCTTTGCCCAAGATACTGATGGAAGAACAGCTCAAGGTAGGACATTTTTATTATGATAAATCGTGTTTCTGTCGAAACATTTTAGTGGCTTAGGACGCCATGTTTTTTGACGTAGCTTCGCTTGGCGCAAACTGTATTGAAAAGTAAGGATAAATTAAAAAATGTAATAACGCAATTGTATTAAGAATTAAATTGTCTATCAATCCCTGTCCACCCTATATTTTTTAGTCACGTTTATGAGTATTTATGTATAAGAGTAGATCACTGTCTAAGTGGCGCAAGGACAAATTCTGACCAGCCGAGTTACATTTCACATTGTCTAACCATGATTTTGGTGGCTAAATATAAACATTTTCGATCAAACTGTATATGCATGTTGTAATGTGATGTTACAGGAGTGTCATCGGAAGAATTCTGAGAAGGTTAGTGAAAAAATTAATATCTTTTGGCGATGTTGACTTTTATCGCTCACTTTGGCTAGAATCAATGCTGGGCTGCTAATTGCTATGTGCTAAGCTAATATAACGATTTATTGTGTTTTCGCTGTAAGACACTTAGAAAATCTGAAATATTGTCTGTATTCACAGGATCTGTGTCTTTCGATTCGTGTATGCTGTGTATTTTTACGAAATGTTTGATGATTAGTAGTTAGGTAAACACGTTGCTCATTGTAATTATTCTAGTCCATTTGTGATGGTGGGTGCAATTGTAAACTATGCCATATACCTGAAATATGCACTTTTTTCTAACAAAACCTATCCCATACCATAAATATGTTATCAGACTGTCATCTAATGAGTTTTTTTGTTGGTTAGGGGCTATAAATATCTTAGTTTAGCCGAATTGGTGATGGCTACTGGTGTTGGTGGACAAATAAAAGATGGTGGATTATGCTAATGTGTTTTTAGGTAATAGATGTACATCTTTACATATTGTGTCTTCCCTGTAAAACATTTTAAAAATCGGAAATGTTGACTGGATTCATAAGATCTGTGTCTTTCATTAGCTGTATTGGACTTTAATGTGTGAAAGTTAAATATTTTAAAAAAATATTTTTTTTGAATTTCGCGGCACTGGTTTTTCAGTGGGGGGGGGGGGGGTGTGCCGCTAGCGCCACGCTGATCCTAGACAGGTTAATTTGAACCGTTTTATAGCAATTTATATCCGTTTAGTGCGATTTTGAGGAATTTATTTGTTGTGCACTCTGAAACTTTGGACACGTTTTGGGGTGTCGGTCGTTGGTGGTGGACATTTCGAAGGACAGAGGACATCTATCGACCAAAAGACGTTTATAACATAGAAAGGATACATTGCCCAAGAATCTGATGGAAGAACAGCTCAAAGTAAGCAATATTTAATATGATAAATCGTGTTTCTGTCGAAATATTTTAAACGCATATTTCGCCATTTTGTTTGGTATAGCTTCACTTGGCGAACCCTGTATTGAAAAGTAAGGATAATTTTAAAAATGTAAATCAGCGGTTGCATTAAGAACTAATTTGTCTTTCGATTCCTGTAAACCCTGTATTTTTTTGTCAAGTATATGATTAGCTATTAATTAAACTAGATCACTCTGAAAGATGGCGACCGACATTTTCAGGCTTGTTTTGCTACTATTTTCATTGTGTAACCACGGTTTTGTATGGCTAAATATGCACCTTTTCGAACAAACTGTATATGTATATTGTAAAATGATGTTACAGGAGTGTCATCGGAAGAATTCTGAGAAGGTTAGTGAAAAAATTAATATCTTTTGGCGATGTTGACTTTTATCGCTCACTTTGGCTAGAATCAATGCTGGGCTGCTATGTGCTATGTGCTATGCTAATATAACGATTTATTGTGTTTTCGCTGTAAGACACTTAGAAAATCTGAAATATTGTCTGTATTCACAGGATCTGTGTCTTTCGATTAGTGTATGCTGTGTATTTTTACGAAATGTTTGATGATTAGTAGTTAGGTAAACACGTTGCTCATTGTAATTATTCTAGTCCATTTGTGACGGTGGGTGCAATTGTAACCTATGCCATCTACCTGAAATATGCACTTTTTTCTAACAAAACCTATCCCATACCATAAATATGTTATCAGACTGTCATCTGATGAGTTTTTTTCTTGGTTAGGGGCTATAAATATCTTAGTTTAGCCGAATTGGTGATAGCTACTGGTGTT
>NW_026600429.1:0-2500 GCF_029448725.1 Salvelinus fontinalis | reverse complement strand
AAAATAGTATAAAAACCAATCTGATATCACTCAGCTGGTAAATCCTACAGTCAATGTGTTAACGCTGCTGTTAACGAACGCACCGTCTGTCAGTCAATAACATTCGGTTTCCTGAACAATGGCCTCAGCTCCGGGTGTCTTCTGAGCGCGTGCAAGGTTAGCCCCGGATCGTTTCCATGGCATCTGGAGCGGAGCAACGTGAAAGATAGAGGAGGAGGACGGAGGACAACTGAAAATCACATCAACCAGCTCAGACAAGAGTGAAATGTAGTGAACATCGTTTGTTGATGGACGACCAACAAACAAGACTCTCACTTTGACCGTTCAGGGTGTCGTTGATTAGCTTAGGCTCTGTTCTCGCCATCTTTTTTTTTCTGTCGTATTTTACACTTCCATTCCCTGGTCTTCCACTAAGGGGTTTTTGTGTGTTTGGTTGAGAGTCCAGCAGATTGGTAGAGACTTGATTTGCCTGGGTCAGAAGACTCAGAGGAGGAGAAGAGGAATGGACAGACACACAGAAAGAAAGAGAAAGAGAGAGAGGGGGGTGGGAGGAAGAGAGAGAGGGGGAGGAAGAGAGAGTGCGGGAGAGAGAGAGAGAGAGAGAGAGAGAGAGAGAGAGCTATGGGGAGAGAGAGAGAGAGAGAGGTGGGGTAGAGAGAGAGAGGGAGTGTGTGGGGGGGGGGGGGGGGGGTGAGGCCATGTATATGGAGACAGATATTTGGACAGTTGGACAATTAACTCCTCATCCAGTCCTCTCTGCTCATCCAGTCCCCTCTCTCTCTCTCTCTCTCTCTCTCAATTCAATTCAATTCAATTGACTTTATTGACATGGTAGGTTCGTTATTACTTACATTGTCAAAGTATACATATCGAAAAATAAAAATCAAATATATATGTATATATATACCAAATATATATATATTTATATATAAAATATATATATAAAAATATATATATATTTATATATAAATAAATGGTGGGACCAACAGCAATAATAACAGTAGTAGTGGACATGGGATTACCATTAACAACAACAACAATATTAATCAGAACAACAATAAATTAAAGCAACAGTAGTAGACCAGTGTCAATATGACTTGAGAAGACATATGACCTGGTATGAAAGACAAAACAACAATCTCTCTCTCTCTCTCTCTCTCTCTCTCTCTCTCTGCCAGCTGATTGATCAGTAGTTCTACGGATGTGTCAGGTGAAGGCAATACATCCACCCTGCGTTGATATTCTGACTTGACTTTCTCTCTAAGCCTCCCACCCACTCCCTCTCTCTCTCTCTCTCTCTCTCTCTCTCTATCCTCTCTCCCTCATCTCTCTACCCACACTCCCTCTTCTTTCATACCCCCCTTACAACAGCCCTGAGTTTGAATGCCAGTCATGTTGATGTAATATATAGTTCAACTCTCCCCTGACTGATTCTTCCCACATGTCCACTGACACTTCCAATCCCCCAGAGTCCAATGCTCCTTATCCCTCCCCCTCTCTCCTCCCCACTCCCCTCCTCTACCATCTCCCCTGGCTCCGTCCCTGTGCTATCAGACAGTCCGCACCCTACGCCCCTACATAGTGTACTACATTTGACTGAGGGCCCAAGCCAAAAGTAATCCACTATCCTGGGGAATAAGGTGTGATTTGGGAAGCAGGCGGTGTGTGAGGCTGTGAGAAGACGTGACCCACTCTCTGGTGAGCCCCGTGTAGTTTTAATTAGACACTGCTTGTCCACACTGGCCATGTTGAGACTCCACATGAAAACCTCCACTCAGGTCAACTCACAAAGACAGAGAGGCCTACAGCTATAGCAGTCAGAATGGAAAGGGTAGAAGACATTGGGCTGAGTACCAAAATGACACCCTATTGCCTACACAGTGTACTACTGTTGAACAGAGCCCTATGGGCTGCAGTCCTATCCCCTATCATTAAAAGTTCAAAGTAGTGCACTACATAGGAAATAGGTTGCCGTTTGGGATGTGACCATTGTGACAGCGACACTAGAAGCTATTCTCCCCGGGGCCAAACACGTACAGGTGAACTAGACAACCCTACAACCCTCAGGACAGACAACCCTACAACCCTCAGGACAGACAACCCTCAGGACAGACAACCCTCAGGACAGACAACCCTACAACCCTCAGGACAGACAACCCTATAACCCTCAAGACAGACAACCCTCAGGACAGACAACCCTACAACCCTCAGGACAGACAACCCTCAGGACAGACAACCCTCAGGACAGACAACCCTCAGGACAGACACCCTTACAACCCTCAGGACAGACAACCCTCAGGACAGACAACCCTCAGGACAGACAACCCTACAACCCTCAGGACAGACAACCCTAAAACCCTCAGGACAGACAACCCTCAGGACAGACAACCCTACAACCCTCAGGACAGACAACCCTACAACCCTCAGGACAGACAACCCTACAACCCTCAGGACAGACAACCCTACAACCCTCAGGACAGACAACCCTCAGGACAGACAA
>NW_026600428.1:250000-276367 GCF_029448725.1 Salvelinus fontinalis | reverse complement strand
TTACCTGTTAGACACCTGCATAATGGACCGATAGCTGCTATAGGACCTTACCTGTTAGACACCTGCATAATGGACCGATAGCTGCTATAGGACCTTACCTGTTAGACACCTGCATAATGGACCGATAGCTGCTATAGGACCTTACCTGTTAGACACCTGCATAATGGACTGACAGCTGGCCTGGATATCTGCTGTATGACCTTATAATCCTGTTAGACACCTGCATAATGGACCGACAGCTGGCCTGGATATCTGCTATATGACCTTATAATCCTGTTCGACACCTGCATAATGGACCAACAGCTGGCCTGGTGTTACCTTCCTCTGCACAGCACTGACAGGCCACTCACACACACGCATACGGAAACGCACAGACACATACATATACACGGACACACACACACACAGTCCATATTAGACAATGGGAGCGAGGTCAGTGTCAACGTTACAGAACTGAAAAAGCTGCAACAGCAGAACATGACCAGCTCACAGAGAGCAACTGGACACCTGCTAGACTCACAGGAGTGGAGGAGGGAGGGATATATGGAGGGAGGCAGGGAGGGAGGCAGGGAGAGAGGGATGGAGAGAGAGAGAGAGAGAGAGAGAGAGAGAGAGAGAGAGGAGAGAGAGAGAGAGAGAGAGAGAGAGAGAGAGAGAGAGAGAGAGAGGAGAGAGAGAGAGAGAGAGAGAGAGAGAGAGAGAGAGAGAGAGAGAGAGAGAGAGAGAGAGAGAGAGAGAGAGAGAGAGAGAGAGAGAGAGAGAGAGAGAGAGAGAGAGAGAGAGAGAGAGAGAGAGAGAGAGAGAGAGAGGAGAGAGAGAGAGAGAGAGAGAGAGAGAGAGAAGAGAGAGACAGAGAGAGAGAGAGAGAAAGAGAAAGAGAGAGAGAGAGAGAGAGAGAGAGAGAGAGAGAGAGAGAGAGAGAGAGAGAGGAGAGAGAGAGAGAGAGAGAGAGAGAGAGAGAGAGAGAGAGAGAGAGAGAGAGAGAGAGAGAGAGAGAGAGAGAGAGAGAGGAGAGAGAGAGAGGAGAGCAGCAAATACAGACAGAGAATGATCCAACTGCAGAAAGAGAATGATCCAACTGTCACGCCCCTGGCCTTAGTATTCTTTGTTTTCTTTATTATTTTAGTTAGGTCAGGGTGTGACATGGGGAATGTTTGTGTTTTGTCGGTTTTGGGTGGTTATATGGGTAAAGGGGGTGTTGGGTGTAGTGTATGGGTTTGTGTTGAGTGAATGTGTCTAGCTGTGTCTATGGTTGAGTGTAGGTTCTAGGAAAGTCTATGGTTGCCTGAATTGGGTCTCAATTAGAGACAGCTGGTTATTGTTGTCTCTGATTGGGAGCCATATTCAAGGCAACCATAGGCTTTAGCTGTTTGTGGGGAATTGTCTATGTTGAAGTGTTTTGTGTCAGCACTTATGATTGATAGCTTCACGGTAATCTGTTTTTGTTTGTTGTTTTGTTTTTCCCTTCTTTAAATAAAAGGAAGATGTACTTTCCACGCGCTGCGCCTTGGTCCTCTCTCAGTCCCGTTGACGATCGTGACACCAACTACAGAAAGAGAATGATCCAACTACAGAAAGAGAATGATCCAACTACAGAAAGAGAATGATCCAACTACAGAAAGAGAATGATCCAACTACAGAAAGAGAATGATCCAACTACAGAAAGAGAATGATCCAACTACAGAAAGAGAATGATCCAACTACAGAAAGAGAATGATCCAACTGCAGAAAGAGAATGATCCAACTACAGAAAGAGAACGATCCAACTACAGAAAGAGAATGATCCAACTGCAGAAAGAGAATGATCCAACTACAGAAAGAGAATGATCCAACTGCAGAAAGAGAATGATCCAACTACAGAAAGAGAATGATCCAACTACAGAAAGAGAATGATCCAACTGCAGAAAGAGAATGATCCAACTACAGAAAGAGAATGATCCAACTACAGAAAGAGCAGGTCAAGCAGACAGAATAACAGTGAGAGGTGTAAAGAGAGGCAGCAACCCCCTGCTGTCGTACAGATTGGTAACCATCAGAGGAACTTATCCCTAGCTACGTAATGGCTGTCCTGGCACAGATGCTGCTGAAAGTTGAAGAGGACTACTTGTGTCATTTTCCCCAGCAGCAGCAGCAGGGTCCAGGAGCAGCAGGGTCCAGCAGCAGGGTCCAGGAGATGCAGGGTCCAGGAGCAGCAAGGTCCAGGAGCAGCAAGGTCCAGCAGCAGGGTCCAGGAGAAGCAGGGTCCAGAAGTAGCAGGGTCCAGGAGCAGCAGGGTCCAGGAGCAGCAGGGTCCAGGAGAAGCAGGGTCCAGGAGAAGCAGGGTCCAGAAGCAGCAGGGTCCAGGAGCAACAGG
This sequence comes from Salvelinus fontinalis, assembly GCF_029448725.1. Classification (NCBI taxonomy): domain Eukaryota; kingdom Metazoa; phylum Chordata; class Actinopteri; order Salmoniformes; family Salmonidae; genus Salvelinus; species Salvelinus fontinalis. The sequence continues at coordinate 274,014 of NW_026600428.1, read as the reverse complement.
GTCCAGGAGAAGCAGGGTCCAGGAGCAGCAGGGTCCAGGAGCAGCAGGGTCCAGGAGCAGCAGGGTCCAGGAGCAGCAGGGTCCAGAAGTAGCAGGGTCCAGAAGCAGCAGGGTCCAGAAGCAGCAGGGTTCAGGAGCAGCAGGGTCCAGGAGCAGCAGGGTCCAGGAGCAGCAGGGTCCAGGAGCAGCAGGGTCCAGAAGTAGCAGGGTCCAGGAGCAGCAGGGTCCAGGAGCAGCAGGGTCCAGGAGCAGCAGGGTCCAGGAGCAGCAGGGTCCAGAAGCAGCAGGGTTCAGGAGCAGCAGGGTCCAGGAGCTGCAGGGTCCAGAAGCAGCAGGGTCCAGGAGCAGCAGGGTCCAGGAGCAGCAGGGTCCAGAAGCAGCAAGGTCCAGAAGCAGCAAGGTCCAGGAGCAGCAAGGTCCAGGAGCAGCAGGGTCCAGAAGCAGCAGGGTCTACGACCAGCAGGGTCCAGAAACAGCAGGGTCCAGGATCAGCAGGGTCCAGGAGCAGCAGGGTCCAGGAGCAGCAGGGTCCAGAAGCAGCAGGGTCCAGAAACAGCAGGGTCCAGAAACAGCAGGGTCCAGGAGCAGCAGTGTCCAGGAGCAGCAGGGTCCAGGAGCAGCAGGGTCCAGGAGCAGCAGGGTCCAGCAGCAGCAGGGTCCAGAAGCAGCAGGGTCCAGAAGCAGCAGGGTCCAGGAGCAGCAGTGTCCAGGAGCAGCAGTGTCCAGGAGCAGCAGGGTCCAGGAGCAGCAGGGTCCAGGAGCAGCAGGGTCCAGGAGCAGCAGGGTCCAGAAGCAGCAGCAGGGTTCAGGAGCAGCAGGGTTCAGGAGCAGCAGGGTCCAGAAGCAGCAGGGTACAGGAGCAGCAGGGTCCAGGAGCAGCAGGGTCCAGAAGCAGCAGGGTCCAGCAGCAGCAGGGTCCAGAAGCAGGGGATTGCCCTCTAATCAGTTTTATTAGAGCAGTAGTATTGGGTTAACACATCAGGGACAGGACAGGGGCCAGCTGTGTATGTGTGTGTGTGTGTGTGTGTTTGTGTGTGTGCATGCACACCCTCGGGCCACGACGCAGACAGTCTTGGTACACACACTACACACACATATCGTCTGTAACACACACACATGGTCTGGGTGAAACGTGAGACTCAGCTGCATGGCAGATGAGCTCCTGTCTCTCTGACCGGGGCGCTTTGGTTAAACTGGTCCAGAGTCAATTTACAGAGAGTCTAGTGTCAGACTATGAAGAAATGAAGGGTCAACCTTACTCAATACTGTAAATGATGATTTAATCATTCTTGCCTCAAATAATATGACCAGAATGTAACGTTGGGCTTCCTGGTGTTAGTGTCTGGTAGTAAACAGTCCGTTGTTATGATAGTTAATTAAGCTTCAAACACCACGTGTCAGATCTGTGGTCAGTGTGACACATATTAGGTTGACTTCTGGACCTGTGATGAGGCTGGTCTGGCTCTTTCAGCCTCAGGCTGTAGACTAGAGCCACTCTACTGCCCGTGGCGGGGCTGCTGTGTTGCGTTCCAGACTGTCGTCAGCCAGCTAGTCACCACCGGAGGTTTGCATTGTGAACTGTTGGTGTGTGTGTGTGTGTGTGTGTGTGTGTGTGTGTGTGTGTGTGTGTGTGTGTGTGTGTGTGTGTGTGTGTGTGTGTGTGTGTGTGTGTGTGTGTGTGTGTGTGTGTCTGTGTGTGTCTGTGTCTGTGTGTGTGTGGGTGTGCCTCGCTCCACTGCTCAGTAGGTTTAACCGAGCGTGGAGGCAGATAAACCAACGCTCCCCTTTTCCATAACAGCTCCCATAATGAATGAGCTTAACTCACACGCTGCAGTCCGCTCATTACGGGGCAGAACAGACAAAATGGCGACAATTGAATGGATCTCATTTGAGTCTTCTGTCTCCCGTGGTTCCATTCTCCATCCCTTTTGTTCAACACATCATTCTGCTCATCATGATAATTCAATCAGTAAAAAAGTCACCCTGACACTTTTTACCTCGTTCAACTGCTTTGTTTTCTACAGCGGAGGGTTGAGAGACAGACAGAGAGAGGGCCATTATGACGCTTTGACAATGTGGCCTTACAATGCAATTATACAACAATGAATTGCTAGGCTACAACGTAATTATACAACAATGAATTGCTAGGCTACAACGTAATTATACAACAATGAATTGCTAGGTTACAACGTCACTACAGAAGAAAGGGTTGTTACAGCATTATCAGAATAAGAACATGGAGAGGTGGTATTATGACTGTCATTACTCCGCCCCCTGACTTACCTCTGCACTATAAATAGACCCTAATCATGTTTTACTCACATTAACCATTCAATACTGTTCAATTATGTATCATTCAAGGCCATTGAGAGGTGTGTGTGTGTTTATGTTTGTGTGTGTGTGTGTGTGTGTGTGTGTGTGTGTGTGTGTGTGTGTGTGTGTGTGTGTGTGTGTGTGTGTGTGTGTGTGTGTGTGTGTGTGTGTGTGTGTGTGTGTGTGTGTGTGTGTGTGTGTGTGTGTGTGAGACGGTAGCCAGCCGTTCTAATGTCATTGGCTTTGGGACGCCCAGCTGTCTATCGTCGTACATGCCCTGGAGACCATAACCATGGATACTGTTACCGTAGGTATGACAACCATGGAGGCTGATTGAGGGGTGTGTGAGAGGTGCGTTGTTCACCCACCACTCACAGCCAAGTCAGCATAATAATAAGCCTAATCATAACGATCACACCGCAGCACGAAGCAGCACCCTCTTCGAAGGGGCAGTCGGTGACGTGAAACCATTGTGTGTTTCTGAACCGCTATGACAGTCCAACTCTGTCCAACTCATGAATGACATTCTGGTGGTTGTGTGAAAAACGTTCTCAGCTCTCCACACAGGTCTCCTTCATAAAGCCTGGGCTGTGAGTCCTCAAGGTATTTCAGTAACGCACAGGACAGAGAGATGAGCCTTTTCCGCTGAGGCCTGTATACTGTAGTGTTAAGCTTCAAGGAAATATTGAGAGAGAGAGAGAGAGAGAGAGAGAGAGAGAGAGAGAGAGAGAGAGAGAGAGAGAGAGAGAGAGAGAGAGAGAGAGAGAGCGAGAGCGAGAGCGAGAGCGAGAGAGAGAGAGAGAGAGAGAGAGAGAGAGAGAGAGACTTTACCAACTTTTGATTGGTAACTTATTTAAGGTGAGGTGGTACTTGATATTCTTCAGAGCAGTGTGCAGCCTGCATCAGGCCGGATGCGTGATCATTGTTCATGATTAGTTGCATTCTCTCCATCTCTCACACCGGTATGTCTGTAGTCAAGGTTACCGGGGGCTTTGCAACATTGAGCCTCTGTTTCTCCAACCTACACTTCCACCACACACCTCAGACTTGTGATGTTCTGAAATTTAACACAACTACGTTTTTCCTTTCCAGTGTCATTTCTCCCCAACAAAGTGACCCATTTATGTGTAACGCATTATGTAGGACATTATGGTCATTCTAATGTGTCACCTTTCCTTTGAAGTCACACACACGGCCCCTGCAGCTTGGTTATTTCTGGTTAACCTTCAACCTGTAACCTCTAGCTCCAAACACAAATATCTTTCTGTCACACCTGAGCAGACTGTGTCCAACTCACCTGTACCTGCTTTAATAACCTGTACCTATTCTAACCTGTCTCTAACCTTTACCTACTCTAATCTGTCTCTAACCTGTACTTACTCTAACTTGTACCTACTCTAATCTGTCTCTAACCTGTACTTACTCTAACTTGTACCTACTCTAATCTGTCTCTAACCTGTACTTACTCTAACTTGTACCTACTCTAATCTGTCTCTAACCTGTACCTACTCTAACCTGTCTCTAACCTGTACCTACTCTAATCTGTCTCTAACCTGTACCTACTCTAATCTGTCTCTAACCTGTACCTACTCTAATCTGTCTCTAACCTGTACCTACTCTAATATGTCTCTAACCTGTACTTACTCTAATTTGTACCTACTCTAATCTGTCTCTAACCTGTACCTACTCTAATCTGTCTCTAACCTGTACCTACTCTAATCTGTCTCTAACCTGTACCTACTCTAATCTGTCTCTAACCTGTACCTACTCTAATCTGTCTCTAACCTGTACCTACTCTAATCTGTCTCTAACCTGTACCTACTCTAACCTGTATCTACTCTAACCTGTACCTATTCTAATCTGTCTCTAACTTGTACCTACTCTAACCTGTACCTACTCTAACCTGTACCTACTCTAACCTGTACCTACTCTAACCTGTACCTACTCTAACCTGTACCTACTCTAATCTGTCTCTAACCTGTACCAACTCTAATCTGTCTCTAACTTGTACCTACTCGAACCTGTACCTACTCTAACCTGTACCTACTCTTACCTGTATCTACTCTAACCTGTACCTACTCTAATCTGTCTCTAACCTGTATCTACTCTAACATGTACCTACTCTAACCTGTACCTACTCTAACCTGTACCTACTCTAACCTGTACCTACTCTAATCTGTCTCTAACCTGTACCTACTCTTACCCGTATCTACTGTAACCTGTACCTACTCTAACCTGTACCTACTCTAACCTGTACCTACTCTAACCTGTACCTGCTCTAACCTGTCTCTAACCTGTACCTACTCTAACCTGTATCTAACCTGTACCTACTCTAACCTGTCTCTAACCTGTACCTACTCTAACCTGTATCCAACCTGTACCTACTCTAACCTGTCTCTAACCTGTACATACTCTAACCTGTCTCTAACCTGTACCTAATCTAACCTGTCTCTAACCTGTACCTTCTCTAATCTGTCTCTAACCTGTACCTACTCTTACCTGTACCTATTCTAACCTGTATCTACTCTAACCTGTACCTACTCTAACCTGTATCTACTCTAACCTGTACCTACTCTAATCTGTCTCTAACCTGTACCTACTCTAATCTGTCTCTAACCTGTACCTACTCTAATCTGTCTCTAACCTGTACCTACTCTAACCTGTCTCTAACCTGTACCTTCTCTAATCTGTCTCTAACCTGTACCTACTCTAACCTGTATCTACTCTAACCTGTATCTACTCTAATCTGTTTCTAACCTGTACCTTCTCTAAACTGTCTCTAACCTGTACCTACTCTAATCTGTCTCTAACCTGTACCTACTCTAATCTGTCTCTAACCTGTACCTACTCTAACCTGTCTCTAACCTGTACCTACTCTAATATGTCTCTAACCTGTACCTACTCTAATCTGTCTCTAACCTGTACCTACTCTAACCTGTCTCTAACCTGTACCTTCTCTAATATGTCTCTAACCTGTATCTACTCTAACCTGTCTCTAACCCGTATCTACTCTAACCAGTACATACTCTAATCTCTACCTACTATAATCTGTACCTACGCTCACCTGTCTCTAATCTGTACCTACTATAATCTGTACATACTCTAAAAGGTACATACTCTAATCTGTACCTACTATAATCTGTACATACTCTAAAAGGTACATACTCTAATCTGTACCTACTATAATCTGTACATACTCTAAAAGGTACATACTCTAATCTGTACCTACTATAACCTGTACCTACTATAACCTGTATCTACTCTAACCTGTACCTACTTTAACCTGTACCTACTCTAACCTTTATATACTATAACCTGTCTCTAACCTGTACCTACACAAACCTGTACCTATTCTAACCTGTACCTACTCTAATCTGTCTCTAACCTGTATACACTGTAATCTGTCTCTAACCTCTACCTACTCTAACCTGTATCTACTCTAACCTGTACCTACTCTAACCTGTACCTACCATAACCTGTACATTCTCTAACCTGTACCTACTCTAACCTGTGTCTGACCTGTACCTACTCTAACCTGTGTCTAACCTGTGCCTACTCTAACCTGTGCCTACTCTAACCTGTGCCTACTCTAACCTGTACATACTCTAACCTGTACCTACTCTAACCTGTACCTACTCTAACCTGTGTCTAACCTGTACCTACTCTAACCTGTACATACTCTCATCTGTACCTACTGTAATCTGTACATACTCTCACCTGTCTCTAATCTGTACCTACTCTATCCTGTCTCTAACCTGTACCTACTCTAACCTGTACCTAACTCAAACCGGTCTCCAACCTGTCCCTAATCTAACCTGTACCTACTCTAATCTGTACCTCTATAACCTGCACCTACTATAAACTGTACATACTCTAACCTGTCTCTAACCTGTAAATACTCTAACCTGTACCTACTCTAATATGTACCTACTATAATCTGTACCTACTCTCACCTGTCTCTAACCTGCACCTCCTCAAACCTGTCTCCAACCTGTACCTACTCTAACCTGTACCTACTCTAACCTGTCTCTAACCTGTATCTACTCTAACCTGTATCTACTCTAACCTACACCTAATCTAACCTGTCTCTAACCTGTATCTACTCTAACCAGTACATACATACATACTAATCTCTACCTACTATAATCTGTAGCTACTCTCACCTGTCTCTAATCTGTACCTACTCTCACCTGTCTCTAATCTGTACCTACTCTAACCCGTCTCTAACCTGTATCGAATCTTTAATTACTCTTACCTGTATCTACTCTAACCTGTACCTACTCTAACCTGTACCTACTCTAACCTGTATGTACTCTAAACTGTACCTACTCTAACCTGTTTCTAACCTGTCTCTAACCTGTATCTACTCTAACCTGTCTCAAACCTGTATCTAATCTTTACCTGCTCTAACCTGTCTCTAACCTGTACCTACTCTAACCTGTCTCTAACATGTCTCTAATCTTTCCTTACTCTAACCTGCACCTACTATAACCTGTCTCTAACCTGAATCTAATCTTTACTTACTCTAACCTGCACCTACTCTAACCTGTCTCTAACCTGTCTCTAACCTGTATCTACTCTAACTAGAACAAACTCAAATCTGTACCTACTCTAATCTGTACCTACGCTCACCTGTCTCTAATCTGTACCTACTCTAACCTGTATCTACTCTAACCTGTACCTACTCTAATTTGTACCTACTCTAATCTGTCTCTAACCTGTACCTACTCTAATCTGTCTCTAACCTGTACCTACTCTAATCTGTCTCTAACCTGTACCTACTCTAATCTGTCTCTAACCTGTACCTACTCTAATCTGTCTCTAACCTGTACCTACTCTAATCTGTCTCTAACCTGTACCTACTCTAACCTGTACCTACTCTAACCTGTACCTACTCTAACCTGTATCTACTCTAACCTGTACCTATTCTAATCTGTCTCTAACTTGTACCTACTCTAACCTGTACCTACTCTAACCTGTACCTACTCTAACCTGTACCTACTCTAACCTGTACCTACTCTAATCTGTCTCTAACCTGTACCAACTCTAATCTGTCTCTAACTTGTACCTACTCGAACCTGTACCTACTCTAACCTGTACCTACTCTTACCTGTATCTACTCTAACCTGTACCTACTCTAATCTGTCTCTAACCTGTATCTACTCTAACATGTACCTACTCTAACCTGTACCTACTCTAACCTGTACCTACTCTAACCTGTACCTACTCTAATCTGTCTCTAACCTGTACCTACTCTTACCCGTATCTACTGTAACCTGTACCTACTCTAACCTGTACCTACTCTAACCTGTACCTACTCTAACCTGTACCTGCTCTAACCTGTCTCTAACCTGTACCTACTCTAACCTGTATCTAACCTGTACCTACTCTAACCTGTCTCTAACCTGTACCTACTCTAACCTGTATCCAACCTGTACCTACTCTAACCTGTCTCTAACCTGTACATACTCTAACCTGTCTCTAACCTGTACCTAATCTAACCTGTCTCTAACCTGTACCTTCTCTAATCTGTCTCTAACCTGTACCTACTCTTACCTGTACCTATTCTAACCTGTATCTACTCTAACCTGTACCTACTCTAACCTGTATCTACTCTAACCTGTACCTACTCTAATCTGTCTCTAACCTGTACCTACTCTAATCTGTCTCTAACCTGTACCTACTCTAATCTGTCTCTAACCTGTACCTACTCTAATATGTCTCTAACCTGTACTTACTCTAATTTGTACCTACTCTAACCTGTACCTGCTCTAACCTGTCTCTAACCTGTACCTACTCTAACCTGTATCTAACCTGTACCTACTCTAACCTGTCTCTAACCTGTACCTACTCTAATATGTCTCTAACCTGTACCTACTCTAATCTGTCTCTAACCTGTACCTACTCTAACCTGTCTCTAACCTGTACCTTCTCTAATATGTCTCTAACCTGTATCTACTCTAACCTGTCTCTAACCCGTATCTACTCTAACCAGTACATACTCTAATCTCTACCTACTATAATCTGTACCTACGCTCACCTGTCTCTAATCTGTACCTACTATAATCTGTACATACTCTAAAAGGTACATACTCTAATCTGTACCTACTATAATCTGTACATACTCTAAAAGGTACATACTCTAATCTGTACCTACTATAATCTGTACATACTCTAAAAGGTACATACTCTAATCTGTACCTACTATAACCTGTACCTACTATAACCTGTATCTACTCTAACCTGTACCTACTTTAACCTGTACCTACTCTAACCTTTATATACTATAACCTGTCTCTAACCTGTACCTACACAAACCTGTACCTATTCTAACCTGTACCTACTCTAATCTGTCTCTAACCTGTATACACTGTAATCTGTCTCTAACCTCTACCTACTCTAACCTGTATCTACTCTAACCTGTACCTACTCTAACCTGTACCTACCATAACCTGTACATTCTCTAACCTGTACCTACTCTAACCTGTGTCTGACCTGTACCTACTCTAACCTGTGTCTAACCTGTGCCTACTCTAACCTGTGCCTACTCTAACCTGTGCCTACTCTAACCTGTACCTACTCTAACCTGTACCTACTCTAACCTGTGTCTAACCTGTACCTACTCTAACCTGTACATACTCTCATCTGTACCTACTGTAATCTGTACATACTCTCACCTGTCTCTAATCTGTACCTACTCTATCCTGTCTCTAACCTGTACCTACTCTAACCTGTACCTAACTCAAACCGGTCTCCAACCTGTCCCTAATCTAACCTGTACCTACTCTAATCTGTACCTCTATAACCTGCACCTACTATAAACTGTACATACTCTAACCTGTCTCTAACCTGTAAATACTCTAACCTGTACCTACTCTAATATGTACCTACTATAATCTGTACCTACTCTCACCTGTCTCTAACCTGCACCTCCTCAAACCTGTCTCCAACCTGTACCTACTCTAACCTGTACCTACTCTAACCTGTCTCTAACCTGTATCTACTCTAACCTGTATCTACTCTAACCTACACCTAATCTAACCTGTCTCTAACCTGTATCTACTCTAACCAGTACATACATACATACTAATCTCTACCTACTATAATCTGTAGCTACTCTCACCTGTCTCTAATCTGTACCTACTCTCACCTGTCTCTAATCTGTACCTACTCTAACCCGTCTCTAACCTGTATCGAATCTTTAATTACTCTTACCTGTATCTACTCTAACCTGTACCTACTCTAACCTGTACCTACTCTAACCTGTATGTACTCTAAACTGTACCTACTCTAACCTGTTTCTAACCTGTCTCTAACCTGTATCTACTCTAACCTGTCTCAAACCTGTATCTAATCTTTACCTGCTCTAACCTGTCTCTAACCTGTACCTACTCTAACCTGTCTCTAACATGTCTCTAATCTTTCCTTACTCTAACCTGCACCTACTATAACCTGTCTCTAACCTGAATCTAATCTTTACTTACTCTAACCTGCACCTACTCTAACCTGTCTCTAACCTGTCTCTAACCTGTATCTACTCTAACTAGAACAAACTCAAATCTGTACCTACTCTAATCTGTACCTACGCTCACCTGTCTCTAATCTGTACCTACTCTAACCTGTATCTACTCTAACCTGTACCTACTCTAACCTGTACCTACCATAACCTGTACATTCTCTAACCTGTACCTACTCTAACCTGTGTCTAACCTGTGCCTACTCTAACCTGTACCTACTCTATCCTGTCTCTAACCTGTACCTACTCTAACCTGTACCTAACTCAAACCGGTCTCCAACCTGTCCCTAATCTAACCTGTACCTACTCTAATCTGTACCTCTATAACCTGCACCTACTATAAACTGTACATACTCTAACCTGTCTCTAACCTGTAAATACTCTAACCTGTACCTACTCTAATATGTACCTACTATAATCTGTACCTACTCTCACCTGTCTCTAACCTGCACCTCCTCAAACCTGTCTCCAACCTGTACCTACTCTAACCTGTACCTACTCTAACCTGTCTCTAACCTGTATCTACTCTAACCTGTATCTACTCTAACCTACACCTAATCTAACCTGTCTCTAACCTGTATCTACTCTAACCAGTACATACATACATACTAATCTCTACCTACTATAATCTGTAGCTACTCTCACCTGTCTCTAATCTGTACCTACTCTCACCTGTCTCTAATCTGTACCTACTCTAACCCGTCTCTAACCTGTATCGAATCTTTAATTACTCTTACCTGTATCTACTCTAACCTGTACCTACTCTAACCTGTACCTACTCTAACCTGTATCTACTCTAACCTGTACCTACTCTAACCTGTATATACTCTAACCTGTCTTTAACCTGTACCTACTCTAACCTGTCTCTAACCTGTATTTACTCTAACCTGTACCTACTCTAACCTGTCTCTAACCTGTACCTACTCTAACCTGTCTCTAACCTGTACCTACTCTAACCTGTACCTACTCTAACCTGTACCTACTCTAACCTGTATCTACTCTAACCTGTACCTACTCTACCCTGTATCTACTCTAACCTGTACCTACTCTAACCTGTACCTACTCTAACCTGTATGTACTCTAACCTGTATATACTGTAATCTGTCTCTAACCTGTACCTACTCTAACCTGTATCTACTCTAACCTGTACCTACTCTAACCTGTTTCTAACCTGTCTCTAACCTGTATCTAATCTTTAATTACTCTAACCTGCACCTACTCTAACCTGTCTCTAACCTGTATCTAATCTTTACCTGCTCTAACCTGTATCAAACCTGTACCTACTCTAACCTGTCTCTAACCTGTACCTACTCTAATCTGTCTCTAACCTGTACCTAATCTAACCTGTACCTACTCTAACCTGTACCTACTCTAACCTGTACCTACTCTAACCTGTCTCTAACCTGTACCTACTCTAACCTGTCTCTAACCTGTACCTACTCTAACCTGTACATACTCTAATCTCTACCTTCTATAATCTGTACCTACTCTCACCTGTATCTAACCTGTCTCTAATCTCTATTTACTCTAACCTGCACCTACTCTAACCAGTACATACTCTAATATGTACCTACTATAATCTGTACCTACTCTAACCTGTCTCTAACCTGTATCTACTCTAACCAGTACATACTCTAATCTGTACCTACTATAATCTGTACCTTCTCTCACCTTTCTCTAATCTGTACCTACTCTAACCCGTCTCTAACCTGTATCTACTCTAACCTGTACCTACTCTAACCTGTCTCTAACCTGTACTACTCTAACCTGTACCTACTCTCAGCTGTACCGACTCTAACATGTACCTACTCTATCCCATCTCTAACCTGTACCTACTCTAACCTGTACCGACTCTAACCTGTCTCTAACCTGTACCTTCAGGTTAGAGACAGGTTAGAGTAGGTACAGGTTAGTAGAGTAGGTACAGGTTAGAGTAGGTTGTTGTCCCGTCTTCTTATCAATACAGTACTGTAGCTGTCCTGCTTCCTGAAGCTAACATCATGGTGTCCTGTGTCCTTATCAATACAATACTGCAGCCTTCCTGCTTCCTGAAGCTAACATCATGGTGTCCTGTGTCCTTATCAATACAGTACTGTAGCTGTCCTGCTTCCTGAAGCTAACATCATGGTGTCCTGTGTCCTTATCAATACAATACTGCAGCCTTCCTGCTTCCTGAAGCTAACATCATGGTGTCCTGTGTCCTTATCAATACAGTACAGTAGCTGTCCTGCTTCCTGAACCTAACATCATGGTGTCCTGTGTCCTTATCAATACAGTACTGTAGTTGTCCTGCTTCCTGAAGCTAACATCATGGTGTCTTGTGTCCTTATCAATACAGAACTGTAGTTGTCCTGCTTCCTGAACCTAACATCATGGTGTCCTGTGTCCTTATCAATACAGTACTGTAGTTGTCCTGCTTCCTGAAGCTAACATCATGGTGTCCTGTGTCCTTATCAATACAGAACTGTAGTTGTCCTGCTTCCTGAAGCTAACATCATGGTGTCCTGTGTCCTTATCAATACAGAACTGTAGTTGTCCTGCTTCCTGATAACCTCATGGTGTCCTGTGTCCTTATCAATATGGTTCTGTAGCTGTCCTGCTTCCTGAAGCTAACATCATGGTGTCCTGTGTCCTTATCAATACAGAACTGTAGTTGTCCTGCTTCCTGATAACCTAATGGTGTCCTGTGTCCTTATCAATATGGTACTGTAGCTGTCCTGCTTCCTGAAGCTAACATCATGGTGTCCTGTGTCCTTATCAATACAGAACTGTAGTTGTCCTGCTTCCTGATAACCTAATGGTGTCCTGTGTCCTTATCAATATGGTACTGTAGCTGTCCTGCTTCCTGAAGCTAACATCATGGTGTCCTGTGTCCTTATCAATACAGAACTGTAGTTGTCCTGCTTCCTGATAACCTAATGGTGTCCTGTGTCCTTATCAATATGGTTCTGTAGCTGTCCTGCTTCCTGAAGCTAACATCATGGTGTCCTGTGTCCTTATCAATACAGAACTGTAGTTGTCCTGCTTCCTGATAACCTAATGGTGTCCTGTGTCCTTATCAATATGGTACTGTAGCTGTCCTGCTTCCTGAAGCTAACATCATGGTGTCCTGTGTCCTTATCAATACAGAACTGTAGTTTTCCTGCTACTATATCTGATTCCATCTGCTTTATCCTCCTTTTGTCAAAGACTCCAGCCACCCAAGTCATAGACTGTTCTCAACGTTTCCCCACGGCAAGCGGTACCGATGCAGACCAAGCCATAAGACTGTTAAGTAGTTTTAACAAATAGCTACCCGGTGTAACGGTGTTCCTCCTCCTCTTCATCCGAAGAGGAGGAGCATGGATTGAACCAAGGCGCAGCGTTTTGAAATGACATAATTTTAATTAAACAAGACGGGAAAAACACGAAACGAAACCACTTGAAATAATTAATAAAATAACAAAACGAATGTAGACAAACCTGAACATACGAACTCACATAAAACACGAAAAACGCACAACAGGAAAAATGACTACATAAAACGAAGAACGCACGAAACAGTTCCGTATGGTGCAACAAACACTAACACAGGAGACAACCACCCACAACGAACACTGTGAAACAACCTACCTAAATATGACTCTCAATTAGAGGAAACGCCAAACACCTGCCTCTAATTGAGAGCCATACCAGGCAACCCTAAACCAACATAGAAACAGAAAACATAGAATGCCCACCCAAACTCACGTCCTGACCAACTAACACATACAACAAACTAACAGAAATAGGTCAGGAACGTGACACCCGGACTCTTTTGACATCACTTATGCTGCTGCTACTGTTTATTATCTATCCTGTTGCCTAGTCACTTTATCCCTACCTACATGTACAGTGGTGAAGACATCAAAGCTATGAAATAACACACATTTTAGAGTTTAGATTCTTCAAAGTAGCCACCCTTTGCCTTTTTTATTTATATTTTTATTTCCCCTTTATTTAACCAGGTAGGCCAGTTGAGAACAAGTTCTCATTTACAACTGTGACCTGGCCAAGATAAAGCAAAGCAGTGCGACAAAAACAACAACACGGAGTTACACATAAAAAACATACAGTCAATAACACAAAATAAAACAAAACACAAAAAAATAGTTACAGTGTGTGCAAATGTGGAAGAGTAGGGAGGTAGGAAATAAATGGGCCCTAGAGGTGAAAATAATTACAATTTAGCATTAATAATGGAGTGATAGATGTGCAGATGATGATGTGCAAGTAGAGATACTGGGGTGCAAAAGAGCAAGAGGGTAAGTAATAATATGGGGATGAGGTAGTTGGGTGTGCTATTTACAGATGGGCTGTGTACAGGTACAGTGATCGGTAAGCTGCTCTGACAGCTGATGCTTAAAATTAGAGAGGGAGATATAAGACTCCAGCTTCAGAGATTTTTGCAATTCGTTCCAGTCATTGGCAGCAGAGAACTGGAAGGGAAGGCGACCAAAGGAAGTGTTGGCTTTGGGGATGACCAGTGCAATATACCTGCTGGAGCGCGTGCTACGGGTGGATGTTATGGTGACCAGTGAGTTGAGATAAGACGGGGCTTTGCCTAGCAAAGACTTATAGATGACCTGGAGCCAGTGGGTTTGGCGACGGATATGTATTGAGGACCAGCCAACGAGAGCGTACAGGTCGCAGTGGTGGGTAGTATATGGGGCTTTGGTGATAAAACGGATGGCACTGTGATAGACTACATCCAGTTTGCTGAGTAGAGTGTTGGAGGCTATTTTGTAAATGACATGATGACAGCTTTGCACACTCTTGGCATTCTCTCAACCAGCTTCACCTGGTATGCTTTCCAACAGTCTTGAATGAGTTCCCACATATGCTGAGCACTTGTTGGCTGCTTTTTCTTCACTCTGCGGTCCAACTCCTCCTTAACCATCTCATCTGTGAAGCTTTCATTTGGGCTGTTATCTGAGGCTGGTAACTCTAATGAACTTATCCTCTGCAGCAGAAGTAACTATGGGTCTTCCTTTCCTGTGGCGGTCCTCATGAGAGCCAGTTTCATCATAGTGCTTGATGGCTTTTGCGACTGAACTTGAAGAAACTTTAAAAGTTCTTGAAATGTTCCATATTGACTGACCTTCATGTCTTAAAATAATGTTGGACTGTTATTTGTCTTTGTTTATTTGATCTGTTCTTGACATAATATGGACTTGGTCTTATAAGAAATAGGGCTATCTTCTGTACACCAGCCCTACCTTGTCACAACACAATTGATTTGCTCGAAAGCATTAAGAAGGAAATAAATTTCACAAATTAACTTTTAACAAGGCACACAAGTTAATTGAAATGCATTCCAGGTGACTACCTTATGAAGCTGGTTGAGAGAATGCCAAGAGTGTGCAAAGTTGTCATCAAGGCAAAGGGGGGCTACTGAAGGATCTAAAATCTAAAATATATTTTTATTAATTTAACACTTTTTTTGGTTACTACATGATTCCATATGTGTTATTTCATAGTTTTGATGTCTTCACTATTATTCTACAATGTAGAAAATAGTAAAAATAAAGAAAACCCCTTGAATGAGTAGGTGTGTCCAAACTTTTGACTGGTACTGTACATAGCTAAGTTAATTACCTCGTACCCCAGCACACAGTGGTGTAAAGTACTTAAGAAAATACTTTATAGTACTACTTAAGTTGTTTTTTGGGCTATCTGTACTTTACTATTTATATTTTTGACAACTTTTACTTTTCTTCACTCCATTCCTAAAGAAAATTATGTACATTTTACTCCATTCATTTTCCCTGACACCCAAAAGTAGTTGTTACATTCTGAACGCTTACCAGGACAGGAAAATGGTCCAATTCACACACTTATCAAGAGAACGTCCCTGGTCATCACTACTGCCTCTGATCTGACAGACTCACTAAACACAAATGCTTTGTTTGTAAATGATGTCTGAGTTTTGGAATGTGCCCCTAGCTGTCAAATAATAATAATAATAATAATAAGGAAATTGTGCCGTCTGGTTCGCTTACTATAAAGGAATTTGATGCATAGCATTTACTTTTACTCCAGTATGACGACTGAGTACTTTTCCCACCTTAAGTACATTTAAACCAGATACTTTTAGACTTATACTCAAGTTTTTATTTTTAAAAAGTTGACCTTTATTTAGCTAGTCAAGTCAGTTAAAACCTCTCTGGGATAGGTGGGACGCTTGCGTCCCACTTGGCCAATAGCCAGGGAAAATGTAGAGCGCCAAATAAAAAAAAAATGATATAAAATCAAACTTTCATTAAATCACACATATAAGAAACTAAATGAAAGCTACACTCGTTGTGAATCCAGCCAACATGTCAGATTTCAAAAAGGCTTTTCGGCGAAAGCATAAGATGCTATTAACTGATGATAGCACAACAGTAAACAAAGAGAGTGTAGCATATTTCAACCCTGCAGGCGCAACACAAAACGCAGAAATAAAATATAACTCATGCCTTACCTTTGACGAATTTCTTTTGTTGGCACTCCAATATGTCCTATAAACATCAGAAATGGTCCTTTTGTTCGATTAATTCCGTCCATATATATCCAAAATGTCCATTTATTTGGCGCGTTTGATCCAGAAAAAAACAGCTTCCAATTTGCGCAACGTCACTACAAAATATCTCAAAAATTACCTCTAAACTTTGCCAAAACATTTCAAACTACTTTTGTAATACAATTTAAGGTATTTGTAAACGTTAATAATCTATCAAATTGAAGACGGGTCTATCTGTTTTCAATACAGGAGGACAACAAACTAACAATACTTTTCTAGTCTTGCGCAACTCTCAAACAGTACACATAATGTTACACTGATTCCAGATGGCGGTTCTTCTTCATTGCACAAAGGAATAACCTCAACCTATTTCCAAAGACTGGTGGCATCCAGTGGAAGAGGTAGGAACTGCAAACAGGTTGATTAGAAATCTAGTATCCCAATGAAACGTCATTGAACAGACGGTGACCTCAAAAAAAAAAGAAATCTGAATGGTTAGTCCTCGGGGTTTTGCCTGCTACATAAGTTCTGTTATACTCACAAACATGATTCAAACAGTTTTAGAAACTTCAGAGTATTTACTATACAAATCTACTAATAATATGCATATCTTATTTTCTGGGGATGAGTAGAAGGAAGTTGAAATTGGGCTATTTATCCAAAAGTGAAAATGCTGCCTCCTATCCTAGAGAAGTTTTAAGAACAAATTCTTATCTTCAATGATGGCCTATGTACGGTGGGTTAACTGCCTTGTTCAGGGGCAGAAGGACAGATTTTTATCTTGTCAGCTCAGGGATTCGATCTTAACGCTCTAATTGCTAGGCTACCTGCCGTAGTATTTTAGTGGGTTACTTTCACTTTTACTTGAGTCGTTTTCTTTTAAGGTATCTTTACTTCTACTCAAGTATGACCATTGAATACTTTTTCAACCTCTGGCTGACAGCACATCATCTCAGTACTGGTGCCCTGTGCATATAGCCAAGTTATCGTTACTCATTGTGGATCCTCGTGTTACTGTATTTATTATAATTGGGTTTTTTTCTCTGCATTGTCGGGAAGGCCCGTAAGTAAGCTTTTCACTGTTAGCCTACACCTGTTGTTTACGAAACATGTGACAAATACTATTTGATTTGATTGATTTGATTTACTCTCGCCCAGGCATCTGTCCTGTCCCATGTGTATCCCATTCAGTGCCATTCAGATAGAACAAACTAGGAGGGGTGGCCCCTAGAGGCTAGTTTCCCGGACACAGATGAAGCCTGTCGTCCCAGACTAAAAAGCATCCTCAATGGATAATCTTCATTGAAATTGGCTTTATGGTCAGAGATAGGCTTAATCTGTGTCCAGGAAACTGGCCCTGAAGGTCGTTAGTTAGTGAGAGTGATGGTACCCGGGAGGAGTGAGGAGTCACCTTCAGTTGGTCAGTCAGTTGGTGACCTCACCGGACGGGGACAGTGTTATCTGTATAGGAGCTGTCCTGTGACCTGATGCCCTTGACTGCGTCCACCCTGGGGGATAAGGGTGGGACTGGGGCATTTTAAAAGTCACTGTGATGCTGCTGCCTTTACTGAACATGGTGTGAAAACAGATGTTTGGTCTCTCTCCAGACTGGGGGGTATAACTGAACATCGGATTAGTCTCTATCACTCCCTTCGGTCTCTCTCTCTCTACCCCCCACTTTCTTTCTATATCTATCTATCTCTCTCTCTCTCCTTACTTTCTCTTTCACTCTCTCTCTCCCCCCACTTTCTCTCTATATCTATCTCTCTCTCTCTCCTCACTTTCTCTTTCACTCTCTCTCTCTCCACTTTCACTCTCGCTCCCCCTCTCGCTCCCCACTTTCTCTTTCTCTCTACCTCCCTCTCTCTCCCCACTTTCTCTCCCTCTCTCCCCCCACTTTCTCTTTCTCTGTCCCTTTCTCTCCCCACTTCCTCTCTCTCTCCCTCCCTCTTTCTCTCTCCCTCCCTGTCTCTCCCCACTTTCTCTCTCTCTCTCTCCCCCCCCTCTCTCCCTCCCTCCCTCCTGCAGTGCGAGGGCAGTTGGAGTGGAAGCTAATTTGATCCAATCAATACCCTCCGTCTGTGTCTCTTCCTGTGTCAATCAGGGTGCCCTTGTCTACCAGCTCTGAGAGGATCTGTTTAGTTACAATCACTGGCCGACTGGAAATCTATTTCACTTCACGAAATGCCACTTCTCTTCTATCACCTTCCACTCTGAAAAGGCTATCTGATTGAATTAGAATTAGATTGATCCGTGTTCCAAATCTAGATGTCAATGTATTGTGTTTTGTAACAGTTCAAGTGTGTAAAATACATTGAATGTCCAATAAAGGAGGTTGAGACTTTTCATGGCTTTGTTTAGATGTACTATACTGTATATGCAAGTAAACACACACACACCCAGAGACCCCCCCCCCCCACCCCCACTCACACACACATTAAGCACAGTACCAGCTCAGTATTGTATCAAAGCTTTGAGAATCCTCCCCCTTACTCCTCCCCCTAACAGAACAGCCAATGAGCTTGATTATTATTGATGAACCACAGTAGGTGTAGTGATGTGCAGCAAGCCTGACAGAGAGAGGGGTGTGTCTCTACAAGCCCATGTGTGCTCATAGTGACAGAGAGAGAGAGAGAGGAGAGAGAGAGGGAGACAAGGGGGAATGAGAGAGAGTGTGTGAAAGAGAGAGAGAGAGTGAAATAAAGAGGAGAAAAAGGAGAGAGAGAGCGAGAGAGAGAGGAGCTGATTGCTTCTTACATTGACGAACGCAACACACACAACACACACACACTCTGAGAGGACTCCCAACACAACACACTTTGCTGGATCCTGGAGCTTGGAGCTTAGTATCGGAGTGTGTGTGTACTGTGGTACCGCTGTGTGTGTGAGGGTGAGAGAAGAGTGTCTTTCTAAGGATACCCTGATGAAAAACGGAGCCGGGTTTTCAGGCAGAGCCCCCTGTGTGATCCTCCGCATATCTACCCTGGGGGACCCACCGCGCACCGCCTCCGCCTGTCATCTCCACGACAACTAGAATGGGCTGCAATTTGTGCACTTTACAGAAACGGGAGGAACACTACAAGCTGCTGTATGAGATTGCACAGGTAAGAGAGACTTGACACTGGTAGATGTGAAATGTTTTTCACACTAGAAGATAGGAATGATTCCTATCTTTGCTATTTGGTGGGAACATGTGAGGGTGTTTTCAGAAAAGAAGGAGAGAGAAAGAGAAAGAGAGGATACTTTTAGATTAGAAGGCAAGCAAAGGAGAGAGAAAATGAGACCATTTCTTCTAAGCAGTGAGACAGTTAGTCAGGCAGGCAGAATATGCAGTATTCTCTTCAAAGAGAAAAGGAAGAGAGAAGAGAGAAGGGAGAGAGAAGAGAGAAGGGGGAGAGAAGAGAGTGAGAATAGAGAAGGGAGAGAGAGAAGGGAGAGAGAAGAGGGAGAGAGAGAAGGGAGAGAGAAGAGAGAAGGGGGAGAGAAGACAGAGAGAATAGAGAAGGGAGAGAGAGAAGGGAGAGAGAGAAGGGAGAGAGAAGAGAGAAGGGAGAGAGAGAAGGGAGAGAGAAGAGAAGAGAGAGAGAATAGAGAAGGGAGAGAGAGAAGGGAGAGAGAAGAGAGAAGGGAGAGAGAAGAGAGAAGGGAGAGAGAAGGGAGAGAGAAGAGAGAAGGGAGAGAGAGAAGAGAGAAGGGAGAGAGAGAAGGGAGAGAGAAGAGAGAAGGGAGAGAGAAGAGAGAAGGGACAGTTAGTTATTTCTCCTCAGCCGAAGATGTAAGGAACAAGTTCCGTAATTGTCCTCTGCTGGCTTCAGAGGGGTTCATGATGCTCTCACTGCAACTCATCTTTCCCTGCATGCTGTTTCCATGGGAGGATGGGATACTGACTACATCAAAGCACAACATATGAAATATCGCTGCCTGTTTGTGGCAGTGTGATGTTTGTGTTGTTTGTGGCAGTGTGGTTTCTCTTTCATTTATAAACCTTTATAATCAAACAGAGTCTCTTTCAGACACCACTAATGAGTGTTGGGGGATTAAGAGTTGAACCCCTTTCCTTCTGTGTAATCACAACAACAACAACATGTCTCGTGGCTTGTAATGGTTTTACATCTGGTTCATTGTTTTAATGGGAAATTAGCGATTTAGTGATTCATTTCTTTGATTGTTCTTGAATGGAATGTCAAGAGTTTGGAACTACGGCTACGGTTCGATCGCCATTTTTTACAAAATGGAGTTATTGACCTAGTCTTGTTCTGTTCAATGTTCTCTACCTATACAGTACTCTAAATAGCCCAACGCATGCTGTGAAGTTCAAAAGAATTCAAGATAAAAAAAAATATTAACTTCATTCAAACCAATGAAAGTTGGGAACTGTAGAGTCAATTCTGTTAGAACCGTTAAAACCTTATAGAACTGTATAGTTCCAAGCTCTCGATGGGTTAATGAAATAGGAATGGAAGGAACTACCAGGGTGTGAATGTTATTGTGGTGTGGCGCTGAATATCAGTTGAGTAGCAGGTATCCTGTGTTTTTGTCCTCTAAGTTAGATACAGTCCGCCACAACTATATGTCTGAGGAAGCATTTGGCTCCACCCTCCTCGTTCAGTTTTCATTTCTGCTTGTGTCAGCAGAGACCCAGAACAGCACATGAGACAAAACCACTAATTGATAGAAAGAGTAACCTTGGGTTACCAGGTGTCCAAACCTACTCTTTCCAAGAATTCTTTGTGGGTCTGTGTAATCTGAGGCAAATATGTGTCTCTAATATGGTCATGCATTTGTCAGGAGGTTAGGAAGAGACTGGGAAGCCGTCATTGTAAATCAGAATTTGTTCTTAACTGACTTGCCTAGTTAAATAGAGGTTAAATATAATTTAAAAAATAAAAGGAGCTCAGTTTCTACCTCGTTTTGTGAATGGTGTGCACATAGCCTTTCTCTCATGCATACCACAACCTTTATCAACAGCAAGTCTATGCTCACTGATTCTGTACATACATTGGCATGCGAAAGTATTCACCCCCTTGGCATTTTTACTAGTTTGTTGCCTTACAACCTGGAAAATGCAAAATATTTGTTATTGTGAAACAAACAAGAAATAAGACAAAAAAACTGAAATCTTGAGCGTGCATAACTATTTACCCCCCCAAAGTCAATACTTTGTAGAGCCACCTTTAACAGCAATTACAGCTGCAAGTCTCTTGGGGTATGTCTCTATAAGCTTGGCACATCTAGCCACTGGGATTTTTGCCCATTCTTCAAGGCAAAACTGCTTCAGTTCCTTCAAGTTGGATGGGTTCCGCTTGTGGACAGCAATCTTTAAGTCATACCACAAATTCTCAAATGCATTTAGCGTCATCCATCATTCCTTCAATTCTGACCAGTTTCCCAGTCCCTGCCGATGAAAACATGATGTTCTCGGGGTGATGAGAGGTGTTGGGTTTGTGCCAGACATAGCGTTTTCCTTGATGGCCAGAAAGTTCCATTTTAGTCACATCTGACCAGAGTACCTTCTTCCATATGTTTGGGGAGTCTCCCACATGCCTTTTGGCAAACACCAAACGTGTTTGCTTATTTTTTTCTTTAAGCAATGGCTTTTTTTTCTGGCCACTCTTCCGTAAAGCCCAGCTATGTGGAGTGTACTGCTTAAAGTGGTTCTATGGACAGATACTCCAATCTCCGCTGTGGAGCTTTGCAGCTCCTCCAGGGTTATCTTTGGTCTCTTTGTTGCCTCTCTGGTTAATGCCCTCCATGCCTGGTCCGTGAGTCCCTGACCTGTTTGGAGAGCTCCTTGACCTTCATAGTGCCGCTTGCTTAGTGGTGCCCCTTGCTTGGTGGGGCCCCTTGCTTAGTGGTGCCCCTTGCTTGGTGGTGCCCCTTGCTTAGTGGTGCCCCTTGCTTGATGGTGCCCCTTGCTTAGTGATGCCCCTTGCTTAGTGATGCCCCTTGCTTGGTGGTGCCCCTTGCTTGGTGATGCCCCTTGCTTAGTGGTGTTGCAGACTCTGGGGCCTTTCAGAACAGGTGTATATATACTGAGATCATGTTACAGATCATGTGACACTGATTGCACACAGGTGGACTTTATTTAACTAATTATGTGACTTCTAAAGGTAATTGGTTGCACCAGATCTAATTTGGGCGCTCCATAGCAAAGGGGGTGAATACATCTCTGCACGCACCACTTTTCAGTTTTTATTTCTTCGAATTTTTTCTAATTTCACTTCACCAATTTAGACTATTTTGTGTATGTCCATTACATGAAATCCAAATAAAAAATCATTATAAATTACTGGTTGTAATGCAACAAAATAGGAAAAATGGAAAGGGGATGAATATTTTTGCAAGGCACTGTAGTCAAAGCTTCCCCTAAGTTTGGGTCAGTCACAGTGTTCAGGTATTCTGCCACTGTGTACTCTCTATTTAGGGCCAAGTAGCATTCTAGTTTGCTCAGTTTTTTGTTAATTCTTTCCAATGTGTCAATTAATTATTATTTAGTTTTCTCATGATTTGGTTGGGTCTAATTGTGTTCCTGTCCTGGGGCTATGTGTGGTTTGTTTGTGTTTGTGAACAGATCCCCAAGACCAGCTTGCTTAGGGGGCTCTTCTCCAGGTTCATCTCTCTGTAGATGATGGCTTTGTTATGGAAGGTTTGGGAATTGCTTTCTTTTAGGTGGTTGTAGAATTTAACGGCTCTTTTCTGGATTTTGATAATGAGCGGGTATTGGCCTAATTCTGCTCTGCATGCATTATTTGGTGTTTTACGTTGTACAAAGAGGATCTTTTTTTGAAGAATTCTGCATGTAGAGTCTCAATTTGGTGTTTGGCCCATTTTGTGAATTCTTGGTTGGTGAGCGGACCCCAGACCTCACAACCATAAAGGGCAATGCGTTCTATAACTGATTCAAGTATTTTTAGCCAGATCCTACTTGGTATGTCAAATTTTCTGTTCCTTTTGATGGCATAGTGGTGAGCGGACCCCAGACCTCACAACCATAAAGGGCAATGCGTTCTATAACTGATTCAAGTATTTTTAGCCAGATCCTAATTGGTATGTCAAATTTTCTGTTCCTTTTGATGGCATAGAAGGCCCTTCTTGCCTTGTTTCTCAGATCATTTACAGCTTTGTGGAAGATACCTGTGGTGCTGAAGTTTAGGCCGAGGTATGTATAGTTTTTTGTGTGTTCTAGGGCAACGGTGTCTAGATGGAATTTGTATTTGTGGTCCTGGTGCTGGACCTTTTTTGTAACAACATTATTTTTGTTTTACTGAGATTTACTGTCAGGGCCCAGGTCTGGCAGAATCTGTGCAGAAGATCTAGATGCTGCTGTAGGCCCTCCTACAGGGGACAGAAGCACCAGATCATCAGTAAACAGTAGACATTTGACTTCAGATTCTAGTAGGATGATGCCGGGTGTTGTAGACTGTTCTAGTGCCCTCGCCAATTCATTGATATATATGTTGAAGAGGGTGGGGCTTAAGCTGCATCCCTGTCTCACCCCACGACCCTGTGGAAAGAAATGATAAACGCACACTTGTTGTTTGTGCACATGGATTTTATAATGTCCTACGTTTTACCCCAAACACCACTTTCCATTAATTTGTATAGCAGACCCTTTTTTGAAGTCAACAAAACATGAGAAGACTTTGCCTTTGTTTTGGTTTG